>NC_086449.1:808090194-808228798 GCF_028390025.1 Pseudophryne corroboree | reverse complement strand
TCTACATGAATAAAATATTTTCAGTCAGGGAATCCGACCAAGCCAACCCAGCACTGCATCTCCAGGCTGATGGCGATCGCTGGTCGCAGTATAACCACCGTATGTGTGTATATACTTTTTAGGATATTTTTCCAGCTTCCTATCAGCTGGCTCCTTGAGGGCGGCCGTATCTGGAGACGGTAACGCCACTTGATAAGCGTGTGAGCGCCTTATCACCCTAAGGGGTGTTTCCCAACGTACCCTAATTTCTGGCGGGAAAGGGTATAACGCCAATATTTGCTATCGGGGTAACCCTACGCATCATCACACACTTCATTTTATTTTATCTGATTCAGGAAAAACTACAGGTAGTTTTTTCACTCCCACATAATACCCTTTCTTGTGGTACTTGTAGTATCAGAAACACGTAACACCTCCTTCATTGCCCTTAACGTGTGGCCCTAATGAGAAATACGTTTGTTTATTCACCGTCGACACTGTATTCAGTGTCCGTGTCTGTGTCTGTGTCGACCGACTGAGGTAAATGGGCGTTTTTAAAACCCCTGACGGTGTTTCTGAGACGCCTGGACCGGTCCTAATAGATTGTCGGCCGTCTCATGTCGTCAACCGACCTTGCAGCGTGTTGACATTCTCACGTAATTCTCTAAATAAGCCATCCATTCCGGTGTCGACTCCCTAGAGAGTGACATCACCATTACAGGCAATTTCTCCGCCTCCTCACCAACATCGTCCTCATACATGTCGACACACACGTACCGACACACAGCACACACACCGGGAATGCTCTGACAGAGGACAGGACCCACTAGCCCTTTGGGGAGACAGAGGGAGAGTCTGCCAGCACACACCAAAAACGCTATAATTATATAGGGACAACCTTATATAAGTGTTTCTCCCTTATAGCATCTTTTATATATATACAATATCGCCAAAATCAGTGCCCCCCCTCTCTGTTTTAACCCTGTTTCTGTAGTGCAGTGCAGGGGAGAGCCTGGGAGCCTTCTCTCCAGCTTTTCTGTGAGAGAAAATGGCGCTGTGTGCTGAGGAGATAGGCCCCGCCCCTTTTTCGGCGGGCTCGTCTCCCGCTATTTTTGAAGTTAGGCAGGGGTTAAATATCTCCATATAGCCTCTGTGGGCTATATGTGAGGTATTTTTTGCCTCTAATAAGGTTTTTATTTGCCTCTCAGAGCGCCCCCCCCAGCGCTCTGCACCCTCAGTGACTGTTGTGTGAAGTGTGCTGAGAGGAAAATGGCGCACAGCTGCAGTGCTGTGCGCTACCTTTATGAAGACTCAGGAGTCTTCAGCCGCCGATTTTGGACCTCTTCTCTCTTCAGCGTCTGCAAGGGGGCCGGCGGCGCGGCTCCGGTGACCATCCAGGCTGTACCTGTGATCGTCCCTCTGGAGCTAGTGTCCAGTAGCCAAGCAGCAAATCCACTCTGCACGCAGGTGAGTTCACTACTTCTCCCCTAAGTCCCTCGTTGCAGTGATCCTGTTGCCAGCAGGACTCACTGTAAAGTAAAAAACCTAAGCTAAACTTTCTCTAAGCAGCTCTTTAGGAGAGCCACCTAGATTGCACCCTTCTCGTTCGGGCACAAAATCTAACTGGAGTCTGGAGGAGGGTCATAGGGGGAGGAGCCAGTGCACACCACCTGATCTGGTAAAAGCTTTACTTTTTTGTGCCCTGTCTCCTGCGGAGCCGCTATTCCCCCTGTCTCCTGCGGAGCCGCTATTCCCCATGGTCCTTTCAGGAACCCCAGCATCCACTTAGGACGATAGAGAAATTACATTAGTGGTCACAATCCTCATGGAGAGCTTCCTCTCCCTGTATTTAGGGGTACACATGGCACCCTCTCCCTGTATTTAGGGGTACACATGGCACCCTCTCCCTGTATTTAGGGGTACACATGGCACCCTCTCCCTGTATTTAGGGGTACACATGGCACCCTCTCCCTAAAGCTACAGCAGCTTGTTTGCTTAATATTCCTGGCAGGCCTAGCCAACCTACACACCCCAGCATGCCCTACCACAGTTTTAGCATTCCCTAATAACAGAACTGTGGCAGGGCATGCTGGGACTTCTTGTTCCAAACGGGAGGCACTCGATATCCCGGCTGTCGGGGGACGACACCATACATTACAGCAGGCCTGCTCCTAATGCCTTGAAGATGCGACTGCATTCTGCAGCCTCTTCCTTTTTTTCTAGAATACTTTTGTTATCTTAATTAAAATTCAGAAAAAAAAAAAAAAAAAAAAACCAAAACACACCCACACACACACCTTGCCGGATCAGAGCGCCCCTTTCTACAGCATAGCTTCAGGCGTACACAACGTTTCTGCAGCCACAGACACCAGTTGCTGTTGATGAACCACGCCATACCGCACAGAGCACCCACTGCAGGAAGTCACGCTTCAATGCCAACTTTCCTCACTATAAAATCAGCCTTTCACTTTAGAAAACTGCTCTTTCAGAGACTTCACTTCTACTCAAGTCTTTTATCTTCAGATTGCATTCTAGCACTTTACACTCTCTTCTCTGCCCTCCTGCACAACTTCCTGCACTGAGGACTTCAGAGACGCTGCTGAACACACTTATTATTACACACCCTGCACTCCATTTGGCTCAACGACAGTTCTCTTTCAGTTCACTTTCTGCTGATCCAACTAATTGCCTCCTTTGGCACATCCTCCCCAGTGTCTGTTGGGGACCCATACGACTCTGTTCCCAGCCCTCTGCTTTTTAAGAACACCTTTTTGTTTGGCAAAACTAATTTGCTCCTTCGGCCTCCAGTACAACATAAATGCCCCACATCACTCAGAAAGTCACTAGGCCGACTCCGCATAACCTCCTCTCTGAAAGAAGACGGGGCGGCGCCAGGTAATGTCTCTCCTGGGGCTACATGTTGCTCGTCGCATTTCTAGGTTTTTCCTAGCAGATGATCAGTCTTATGCAAACGAGGATGTAGGGATCCGATCAAGGCGCGCCAGGAGAGTGGAAAGTATCAGATGCCTGTACTAGCGTCAATACGTTCTCTGGCTCGCCCCATTCATTTTGTGTAGCTTGTGTGCCGGTTTTATGCATGCTACATAGTTCAGTTAAGAGCGTTTAAAGAAAGTATATTGCTCCTCTTTGCACACTTTAAAAACAAATAACAGCAAGTGTGAATACTACAAAGCACCAGGTTGCATCGTCAGGTCCCTAAACACGGCAAGCAACTGCATAAAAGAGTTCACAACAACAAAAATCTGCTTGTGTGACACCATCTCAGCAAAACCCACCGATACTGTAGCAAAAGGAAAGTAGATTAAAAAAAAAAAATATATATATATATATATATATAAATGAGAGAGAGAGAGAGAGAGAGAGAGAGAGAGAGAGAGAGAGAGAGAGAGAGAGAGAGAGAGAGAGAGAGAGAGAGAGAGAGAGAGAGAGAGAGAGAGAGAGAGAGAGAGAGAGAGAGAGAGAGAGAGAGAGAGAGAAGATCTCCTGCTACCAATCTATACAGAAAACGTACATTGGCATACTTTAAAAAGGCATTGTATCAAATGACTGCTATAGAAATAGCAGAATGGAGGCGCACCACAAGGGTGCAATAACATGACTAAATAAAATACAGTTTTGGCCTCAATCATCCGGCTGATTTCCACACACATCACACAGTCACAGCTGGCAACACCTATCTTGTCTGAACATGGCTTCAGTGGGTTCGGCAGTACTGTGACTGGCTAATAGGTGTGCAGCAGCACATCACTCGTAATTGAATCTCCCCCTCCACCCCTACTTATTTGTAGATAGGAGGAAAACAAGAGTGCAAGTTTGCCCCTGGACAAAATATAGGGCCTGATGCAGTCGGGAGTAAAGCAGTAGAGCAGAGGTTCTCAAACTCGGTCCTCGGGGGCACACACAGTGCATGTTTTGCAGGTAACCCAGCAGGTGCACAGGTGTATTAATTACTCACTGACACATTTTAAAAGGTCCACAGGTGGAGCTAATTATTTCACTTGCGATTCTGTGAGGAGACCTGCAAAACATGCACTGTGTGTGCCCCCGAGGACAGAGTTTGAGAACCTCTGCAGTAGAGAGTAACTTTGAACCTTGACAAAAATATGTTGCACTGCACATGGGGCAAAATTAAAATGTGGATTTGAGAGCTACATCCAAAAGCAAACCGTGTTTACCCTGCATGCAAAACAAATCAGTGTATTTGCTCCCCTTGCACCGCAGAATGGTTTGTCCAGGTGCACGGTTACTTGCTCCCACGTCAGTATAGTGTGATGGGAGGGATGCAAACGTTTTTTTTTTTTTTGCATACAGGGAACCTACTGGCTGCGTTTCCATTCAGCAGACAAAATGGCAGCTTCGGTTTCACGCTGTGATTTGTGGTTGAGAGATTTGCCCCACTACACAATTGCACATCAAAGCTGGATTTACACCTAGCTCTAAACAAGGTCGCACTCAAACTATTGTTTAAAAACAAGACATAGATGACCATACTACAGTAGCTGGGGAACCCTGCTTTGCATTACCTTTTAATAAAATAAAAAGCATTTCATAACTTGTATCTCATGCCTCTAGCTTATCATCACTTTCATTTATTTTTTCAAATATGGAGTGAGCAGAATAGGAAAGAAACATTTAGTGGAATTACATGCCACTTGCATGCCTGCCTTCCCCCCGTCCCTGCATTTAATAGAGGATCCAGAGCATTCTTGTGCACGCAATGCTTAAGACAACTGAAATGACTGAGGACTGGGGAACAGACTGTACTACACGATAGGGCCTCCATTAATGATTAATTCACTCTGCAGACCTGAGCCAAGTCAGGTGGCACTCCTAACGTGGGGGTATGGTGCCCTCCCAGCTATAGTACCAGCATGTTGATGGCAGGACGGCTGGAATTGGCGGTTACACAATAGGTTTCGGTACCGGTTACTCTGCCCACCAGTAAAATGGCTTCAGCATAATCAGCAAGCACTATTCATTCATTTATTTATTTTACACGCATGCCAGCGATAGTATTTACATTCAATAGGGTGTCTTCTACACAAATATGGTGGTAGAGACTACTTATCTGAAACTGAAAAGCTCCCAAAAGACACGCCCTGCCAAAAAGAGCCCTGTTCGGTTTGTGTATGGTCTCCCCTACACTTGGGGAAGGAGGCTCCAATTTTTTGGAGTGTCAAAATGAAAATTCTCCTGCAAACGGTAATTAAATAAGTGTCTGGGGTTGAGCACATAAAAATTGCAGAGTTGAACGTCAGACCCACATTGTACAATACAACTTCATTTCAGTGCGCCATTCTTCCTTAGATAAGCCCAAAAAGGTGCAACGCATTAAGGGAGACGTTATTCAGAGTTGGTCGCAGTTTCTGCCATCCTGGCAAAATCTGCGACCACTAAGATCACACGCTGGGGGCCACCCAACACGTGTGGTGCCAGCCCTTGCGATCACAATTCAATTGCATCGCAAAAACCTCAAATAGGAGGTTAACCGCTGCGTAGGCAGGGGCACCGCCGCCATGTTTCTGATCACAGGCGACGTCATCGGCCAGCCCCGGAAGCGGCCATGACATAGCTGTGTTTCCCAAACACCTGTCAATCATAGCCCACGCACTGTGGACGCGGCATGTGCCCAGACGGCCGAAAGTCAGCAGTTTGCAAGAGGGTCTGAAATAGGCCCAAAGTCTGCCAATCACCATTTACCGATATCGTGTAAAAAGGGCAACACTGCTGTATATTGAATATACAGGGGCCTATTCAATTATTGTCAGAATTTCAGACAAGTCGGAAAAACTGCAGTTTCCAACTGTTTTAGGTTGAATCTGGATTCACCCTATTCAAGTTCAGTGCCATTTTTCCGACATGGATCGGCCGAATAGCCGCGGATCAATGTTTTTGCGGGCGTTTCCGACAGGTTTTTGTCCCGTTTTCGACAATGCTGATTCGACTTTAAAAAAAAGTGGATCGGCATTGTCGAAAACGGCCAAAAACCTGTCGGAAATGCCCGCAAATTGAATAGTGACGTGACAGGTTCCGACACTAACTGAATATACCCCACAATGTGAAAACCCACTGCAGATACACAATGCCCATCACAATTACAGATGAAATTTTATAGTTTCATGAGTCAAACATTGCCAAACGTGTTTAAAATGTGTAATTACCTAAACTGATAAGGACTGTGTTGTTTTGTCAAGCACACCCTTGGTAGTTCTATAAAGTTTGTAAATTAATACTTTCAAAGTAGTAATAAAAAATAAAATAAAAAACATCCACCCCTTTTAAACACATCCTTAAAAACTTCTTGCAATGACTTGTGGCCTTCTTGCACCGCTTGTGGTCTCTATTCACTGACTGTGCAAGCCACATCCTGGTACCAGGGCAAACTCCAAACTGCCCGTAGAACGATTCTCTGCGTACAATGGAGGAAATTCAGACCTGATCACAGCAGCAAATTTGTTAGCAGTTGGGCAAAACCATGTGCACTGCAGGTGGGGGGCAGACGTAACATGTGCAGAGAGAGTTAGATTTGGGTGGGGTGTTTAAACTGAAATCTAAATTGCAGTGTAAAAAGAAAGCAGCCAGAATTTACCCTGCACAGAAACAAAATAACCCACAATAATAGAAAAGTTAATCACTATTAAGTTGGTTGGACAAATTAATTTGAAACAAAAGGTGTGACATCAATCGGCCTATATGAGCATGACCATAGCCCCCACACCACTACTGCTATGGTTGTGTCTATGTTGCCTTCGTGCAAAGGACCTGGACGTGACAAAACGAGGAGAGAACTTCCGCCCTTACAGCTCCTAAATGTTTTCTTCGTTCTCCGATCGTTTGGGGTATTTTTTTCTTCTATGCAGGATTGGACGCTCGCCACGCATCGGGCTCGGTGTCTCGCTCCGCTTCTCTCGCCACACTTTTCTATTCCAAATAGATTGTGACACGGACCCAGGGAGTTATGGGAAAGGTCCTCTGCACGAAGAGAATCTAGACGCTACCCTACTGCTATTGGGGACCCTGCTCCTTCCACTATCCCTCCTGGCATAATGACGCTGCCCCTGTACGTATAGCAGGGTCAGCGATCACCTAATCCAGTGGTTCACAAACTTTTTTGAATCATGACACCCTAGAGCAGGCCAAAAAATTGTATTGAGAAATTTTGAAATAAATATTAAATGAAGTAAATGGTGCTTTTAGGTCACCCTTAAGGCCCATACACATTAGACGATGTCGCTCTGTGAGCGACATCGTCTAACATTTCCCCCTCCCGGGCCGGCCGGTCGGCGGCGGCCGCCTGTACGCACTGAGCGATATGACCGCTCATATCGCTCAGTGACGTCACGCCCCCGCCAGCCCTGCATGAAGGTCGTGGACGACAGTCCACATCCTTCATGCATGCCCTACCGACAGCGACGATCGTTGCCGACCCGCGGGGCCGCGCATCGGTCGTCGCTGGCGGCATACACACTTAACGATATAATGAGCGACGTCGCTCAAGGAGGGGGGAAATGAGCGACGTCGCTCATTATATCGTTAAGTGTGTATGGACCTTTAGAGTCAGCTATGTGGAGAGGGACAGGATTTGCTTTTGTGAGTCCTCATAGACAAGCACTGGGTTTTACTATCACAGTGACCATAAATAATTTGAATTAGTCCTGGACCACGATACCAGGGAACCCCTGCCACCGCAAGGTGCCACAACACCCAGTTTGGGAACCACTGACCTAATCACTTGATGTGATATGCTAATACACAGGGTATCCACACGAGCGCCCACCCATGGCCCAAGCTTACAGGAGTGCATGACCAGGCTCACAGGAGTGCCTGCCCACACCCATGCCCTCAGTAGCACCCTTCTAGGCCCTCAGGAGAGCCTGCCCTAGCTGACAGGAGCGGCCCACTCACACGGCCAGGGGCCGGCAGGAGCGGCCCACTCACACGCCCAGGGGCCGGCAGGAGCGGCCCACTCACAAGGCCAGGGGCCGACAGGAGCGGCCCACTCACACGCCCAGGGGCCGACTCACAGGAGTGCCCACCCACACCCATGCCCTCAGTAGCACCCTTCTAGGCCCTCTCACACGGCATGGGGCCGACAGGAGCGGCCCACTCACACGGCATGGGGCCGACAGGAGCGGCCCACTCACACGGCATGGGGCCGACAGGAGCGGCCCACTCACACGGCATGGGGCCGACTGGAGCGGCCCACTCACACGGCATGTGGCCGACTGGAGCGGCCCACTCACACGCCCAGGGGCCGACTGGAGCGGCCCACTCACACACCCAGGGGCCGACTGGAGCGGCCCACTCACACGCCCAGGGGCCGACAGGAGCGGCCCACCCATGCCCAGGCAACCAGGAGTGGCCCCCCCATGCCCAGGCTGAGAGGAGTGGCCCCCCCATGCCCAGGCTGAGAGGAGTGGCCCCCCCATGCCCAGGCTGAGAGGAGTGGCCCCCCATGCCCAGGCTGACAAGAGTGGGCCCCACTGCAGAACCCAGCAATGCCGAAGGTGACAGGAGTGCACACTCACACTCACAGGCTGATTCTCACCTCGGCGATGAATTCCTTCACCGCGTCCATATCTCCGTTCTTCAGCGCCCACATGAGCTCCTTGTCAGACATGGTGCGAGCGGCGGCGGGACAGGATGACAGAGAGCGCGGCCTGGCAGTGACACAACTCTCCGGCGGCCCTCTATCAGCTTCCCACACACACAGCCCCGCCCCCGCTGCGTCATACGTCACCGCGCCTGGGTACGTCACCACGCCGGGGCACGTCACCGCTCCAGAGCGGCCTGCAGTATCCTAGCAACCAGCGTCCAAGGCGGCCTGATAGGTGTAGCACCTGTGAGCTGGCGCTGCTGGTGTAATGCCGGGTATAGTTATTATTACAGTGACGTGCGGTGGGGTGGGGCAGGTGAGGCAGAGCCTTTCCTGTCATACTAACGTTTGTGCCAGAGTTTAGGCTGTATAAAGTATATGAAAAATACAAATAATATGTTTGAAATATCTTCTTTGCATTATTCTAATATTTCTCTAACGTCCTAAGTGGATGCTGGGGACTCCGTAAGGACCATGGGGAATAGCGGCTCCGCAGGAGACTGGGCACAAAAGTAAAGCTTTAGAACTACCTGGTGTGCACTGGCTCCTCCCCCTATGACCCTCCTCCAAGCCTCAGTTAGATTTTTGTGCCCGAACGAGAAGGGTGCACACTAGGGGCTCTCCTGAGCTTCTTAGTGAAAGTTTAGTTTTAGGTTTTTTATTTTCAGTGAGTCCTGCTGGCAACAGGCTCACTGCACCGAGGGACTAAGGGGAGAAGAAGCGAACTCACCTGCGTGCAGAGTGGATTGGGCTTCTTAGGCTACTGGACACCATTAGCTCCAGAGGGACGATCACAGGCCCAGCCACGGATGGGTCCCAGAGCCGCGCCGCCGGCCCCCTTACAGAGCCAGAAGACAGAAGAGGTCCGGAAAATCGGCGGCAGAAGACGTCCTGTCTTCAACAAGGTAGCGCACAGCACTGCAGCTGTGCGCCATTGCTCTCAGCACACTTCACACTCCGGTCACTGAGGGTGCAGGGCGCTGGGGGGGGGGGCGCCCTGAGACGCAATAAAAACACCTTGGATGGCAAAAAATGCATCACATATAGCTCCTGGGCTATATGGATGAATTTAACCCCTGCCAGAATACATAGAAAAACGGGAGATAAGGCCGCCGATAAGGGGGCGGAGCCTATCTCCTCAGCACACTGGCGCCATTTTCCCTCACAGCTCCGTTGGAGGGAAGCTCCCTGGCTCTCCCCTGCAGTCACTACACTACAGAAAGGGTTAAAAAAGAGAGGGGGGCACTAATTACGCGCAGTATTAAAGATACAGCAGCTATAAGGGGAAAAACACTTATATAAGGTTATCCCTGTATATATATAGCGCTCTGGTGTGTGCTGGCAAACTCTCCCTCTGTCTCCCCAAAGGGCTAGTGGGGTCCTGTCCTCTATCAGAGCATTCCCTGTGTGTGTGCTGTATGTCGGTACGTTTGTGTCGACATGTATGAGGAGAAAAATGATGTGGAGACGGAGTAGATTGCCTGTAATAGTGATGTCACCCCCTAGGGGGTCGACACCTGAGTGGATGAACTGTTGGAAGGAATTACGTAACAGTGTCAGCTCTGTATAAAAGACAGTGGTTGACATGAGACAGCCGGCTACTCAGCTTGTGCCTGTCCAGACGTCTCATAGGCCGTCAGGGGCTCTAAAGCGCCCGTTACCTCAGATGGCAGATATAGACGCCGACACGGATACTGACTCCAGTGTCGACGGTGAAGAGACAAATGTGACTTCCAGTAGGGCCACACGTTACATGATTGAGGCAATGAAAAATGTTTTACACATTTCTGATAATACTAGTACCACCAAAAAGGGGTATTATGTTCGGTGAGGAAAAACTACCTGTAGTTTTCCTGAATCTGAGAAATTAAATGAGGTGTGTGATGATGCGTGGTTTTCCCCCGATAACAACTGATAATTTCAAAAATTTTATTGGCATTATATCCTTTCCCGCCAGAGGTTAGGGTGCGTTGGGAAACACCCCCTAGGGTGGATAAAGCGCTCACACGCTTGTAAGAACAAGGGCTCTACCCTCTCCTGAGATGGCCGCCCTTAAGGATCCTGCTGATAGAAAGCAGGAGGGCATCCTAAAAGGTATTTACACACATACTGGTGTTATACTGCGATCAGCAATCGCCTCAGCCTGGATGTGCAGTGCTGGGTTGGCATGGTCGGATTCCCTGACTGAAAATATTGATACCCTAGATAGGGACAGTATATTATTGCCTATAGAGCATTTAAAAGATGCATTTCTATATATGCGTGATGCACAGCGGAATATTTGCCGACTGGCATCAAGTCTAAGTGCGTTGTCCATTTCTACCAGTAGAGGGTTATGGACACGACAGTGGTCAGGTGATGCGGATTCCAAACGGCATTTGGAAGTATTGCCTTATTAAGGGGAGGAGTTATTTGGGGTCGGTCTTTCAGACCTGGTGGCCACGGCAACAGCTGGGAAATCCACGTTTGTACCCCAGGTCGCCTCTCAACATGAGAAGACGCCGTATTATCAGGCGCAGTCTTTTCGTGGGCAAGCGGGCAAAAGGTTCCTCATTTCTGCCCGTGACAGAGGGAGAGGAAAAAAGGCTGCAGAAATCAGCCAGTCCCCAGGAACAGAAACCCTCTCCCGCCTCTGCCAAGCCCTCAGTATGACGCTGGGGCTTTGCAAGCAGAATCAGGCACGGTGGGGGCCCGTCTCAATGAATTTCAGCGCGCAGTGGGCTCACTCGCAAGTAGACCCCTGGATCCTTCAGGTGATATCTCAGGGGTACAAATTGGAATTCGAGACGTCTCCCCCTCGCCGTTTCCTAAAGTCGGCTTTACCGATGTCTCCTTCTGACAGGGAGACAGGTTTGGAAGCCATTCACAAGCTGTATTCCCAGCAGGTGATAATCAAATTACCCCTCCTGCAACAGGGAACGGGGTATTATTCCACACTGTTGTGGTACCGAAGCCGGACGGCTCGGTGAGACCGATTCTAAATCTAAAATCTTTGAACACTTACATACAGAGGTTCAAATTCAAGATTGAGTCACTCAGAGCAGTGATTGCGAACCTGGAAGAGGAGGACTACATGATGTCTCGGGACATCAAGGATGCTTACCTTCATGACCCAATTTACCCTTCTCACCAAGGGTACCTCAGGTTTATGGTACAGAACTGTCACTATCAGTTTCAGATGCTGCCGTATGGATGGTCCACGGCACCCCGGGTCTTTACCAAGGTAATGGCCGAAATGATGATACTCCTTCGAAGGAAGGGAATTTTAGTTATCCCTTACTTGGACGATTCCCTGATAAGGGTAAGATCCAGGGAACAGTTGGAGGTCGGTGTAGCACTATCTCAGGTAGTGTTGCGGCAGCATGATTGGATTCTCAATATTCCAAAATCGCAGCTGATTCCGACGACTCGTCTTCTGTTCTTAGGGATGATCCTGGACACAGTTCAGAAAAAGGTGTTTCTCCCGGAGGAGAAAGTCAGGGAGTTATCCGAGCTAGTCGGGAACCTCCTATAACCGAGCCAAGTCTCAGTACATCAATGAGATGGTTCTGGGAAAAATGGTGGCTTCCTATGAAGCAATCCCATGCGGCAGATTCCACGCAAGAACTTTCCAGTGGGACCTGCTGGACAAATGGTCTGGGTCGCATCTTCAGATGCATCAGCGGATAACCCTGTCACCAAGCACAAGGGTGTCTCTCCTGTGGTGGTTGCAGAGTGCTCATCTTCTAGAGGGACGCACATTCAGGACTGGGTCCTGGTGACCACGGATGCCAGCCTGCGAGGCTGGGGAGCAGTCACACAGGGAAGGAATTTCCAGAGCTTATGGTCAAGCCTGGAGACATCACTTCATATAAATATCCTGAAGCTAAGGGCCATTTACAATGCTCTAAGCTCAGCAAGACCTCTGCTTCAAGGTCACCCGGAGTTGATCCATTCGGACAACATCACGGCAGTCACCCACGTAAACAGACAGGGTGACACAAGAAGCAGAAGGGCAATGGCAGAAGCTGCAAGGATTCTTCGCTGGGCGGAAAATCATGTGATAGCACTGTCAGCAGTATTCATTCCGGGAGTGGACAACTGGGAAGCAGACTTCCTCAGCAGACACGACCTCCACCCGGGAGAGTGAAGACTTCACCCAGAAGTCTTCCACATCTTTATAAAACTCGACAAGTATTGCGCCAGGTCAAGGGACCCTCAGGCAATAGCTGTAGACGCTCTGGTAACACAGTGGGTGTACCAGTCAGTGTATGTGTTCCCTCCTCTGCCTCTCATAACCAAGGTACTGAGAATTATAAGATGGAGAGGAGTAAGCACTATATTCGTGGCTCCGGATTGGCCAAGAAGGACTTGGTAACCGGAACTTCAAGAGATGCTCACGGAGGATCCGTGGCCTCTACCTCTAAGAAGGGACCTGCTCCAGCAAGGACCCTGTCTGTTCCAAGACTTACCGCGACTGCGTTTCACGGCAGGGCGGTTGAACGCCGGATCCTGAAGGAAAAAGGCATTCCGGATGAAGTCATCCCTATCCTGATCAAAGCCAGGAAAGATATAACCGCAAAACATTATCACCGCATTTGGCGAAAATATGTTGCGTGGTGCGAGGCCAGTAAGGCCCCGACGGAGGAATTTTCAACTAGGTCGATTCCTACATTTCCTGCAAACAGGAGTGTCTATGGGCATGAAATGGGGGTCCATTAAGGTTCAAATTTCAAACGTTTGTGAAAGGGGTACTGTATATACAGCCTCCTTTTGTGCCTCCAGTGGCACCTTGGGATCTAAATGTAGTTTTTGGGTTCCAAAAGTCACATTGGTTTGAACCACTTAAATATGTGGAGTTAAAATATCTCACATGGAAAGTGGTCATGCTGTTGGCCCTGGCCTGGGCCAGGTGCGTGTCAGAATTGGCGGCTTTATCCTGTAAAAGCCCTCATCTGATTTTCCATTCGGACAGGGCGGAATTGAGGACTTGTCCTCAGTTTCTCCCTAAGGTGGTTTTCAGCGTTTCACCTGAATCAACCTATTGTGGTGCCTGCGGCTACTAGGGACTTGGAGGACTCCAAGTTGCTAGACGTTGTCAGAGCCCTGGAAATATAGGTTTCCAGGACGGCTGGAGTCAGAAAATCTGACTCGTTGTTTATTCTGTATGCACCCAACAAGCTGGGTGCTCCTGCTTCTAAGCAGACTATTGCTCGTTGGATTTGTAGTACAATTCAGCTTGCACATTCTGTGACAGGCCTGCCACAGCCAAAATCTGTAAAAGCCCATTCCACAAGGAAGGTGGGCTCATCTTGGGCGGCTGCCCGAGGGGTCTCGGCTTTACAACTTTGCCGAGCAGCTACTTGGTCAGGAGCAAATAAGTTTGTAAAATTCTACAAATTTGATACCCTGGCTGAGGACGACCTGTAGTTCTCTCATTTGGTGCTGCAGAGTCATCCGCACTCTCCCGCCCGTTTGGGAGCTTTGGTATAATCCCCATGGTCCTTACGGAGTCCCCAGCATCCACTTAGGACGTTAGAGAAAATAAGAATTTACTTACCGATAATTCTATTTCTCGTAGTCCGTAGTGGATGTTGGGCGCCCATCCCAAGTGCGGATTGTCTGCAATACTGGTACATAGTTATTGTTACCAAAAAATCGGGTTATTGCTGTAGTGAGCCATCTTTTCTAGAGGCTCCTCTGTTATCATGCTGTTAACTGGGTTTAGATCACAAGTTATATGGTGTGATTGGTGTGGCTGGTATGAGTCTTACCCGGGATTCAAAATCCTTCCTTATTGTGTACGCTCGTCCGGGCACAGTATCCTAACTGAGGCTTGGAGGAGGGTCATAGGGGGAGGAGCCAGTGCACACCAGGTAGTTCTAAAGCTTTACTTTTGTGCCCAGTCTCCTGCGGAGCCGCTATTCCCCATGGTCTTTACGGAGTCCCCAGCATCCACTACGGACTACGAGAAATAGAATTATCGGTAAGTAAATTCTTATTTTTTTGTTGCCAAAACTCTGGAGTAAAAAGTCTATGACAGGTGAGGCAGTGCCTCACCTTCCTATCTCTTCCGCACATCTCTGATCAAAACTCACCAAATTTCCAGTAGTTTATACTGTTGCACCTATGTTTCTCTGACGTCCTAGTGGATGCTGGGAACTCCGTAAGGAACATGGGGAATAGCGGCTCCGCAGGAGACTGGGCACAACTAAAAGAAAGCTTTTAGACTACCTGGTGTGCACTGGCTCCTCCCACTATGACCCTCCTCCAAGCCTCAGTTAGATTTCTGTGCCCGGCCGAGCTGGATGCACACTAGGGGCTCTCCTGAGCTCCTAGAAAGAAAGTTTATTTTAGGTTTTTTATTTTACAGTAAGACCTGCTGGCAACAGGCTCACTGCATCGAGGGACTAAGGGGAGAAGAAGCGAACCTACCTGCTTGCAGCTAGCTTGGGCTTCTTAGGCTACTGGACACCATTAGCTCCAGAGGGATCGACCGCATGGAACTGGCCTTGGTGTTCGTTCCCGGAGCCGCGCCGCCGTCCCCCTTGCAGAGCCAGAAGCAAGAAGAGGTCCGGAAAATCGGCGGCAGAAGACTTCTGTCTTCACCAAGGTAGCGCACAGCACTGCAGCTGTGCGCCATTGCTCCTCATACACACTCACACTCCGGTCACTGAGGGTGCAGGGCGCTGGGGGGGGGGGGGCGCCCTGAGCAGCAATAAAAACACCTTGGCTGGCAAATATATCACAATATATAGCCCCAGAGGCTATATATGTGATAAATACCCCTGCCAGAATCCATAAAAAAGCAGGAGAAAAGTCAGCGAAAAAGGGGCGGAGCTATCTCCCTCAGCACACTGGCGCCATTTTCTCTTCACAGTGCAGCTGGAAGACAGCTCCCCAGGCTCTCCCCGTAGTTTGCAGGCTCAAAGGGTTAAAAAGAGAGGGGGGGCACTAAATTTAGGCGCAATATTGTATAAGCAGCTATTGGGAAAAATTCACTCAATATAGTGTTAATCCCTAAATTATATAGCGCTCTGGTGTGTGCTGGCATACTCTCTCTCTGTCTCCCCAAAGGGCTGTGTGGGGTCCTGTCCTCGGTCAGAGCATTCCCTGTGTGTGTGCGGTGTGTCGGTACGGCTGTGTCGACACGTTTGATGAGGAGGCTTATGTGGTGGCAGAGCAGATGCCGATAAATGTGATGTCGCCCCCTGTGGGGCCGACACCAGAGTGGATGGATAGGTGGAAGGTATAAACCGACAGTGTCAACTCCTTACAAAAAGGCTGGATGACGTAACAGCTGTGGGACAGCCGGCTTCTCAGCCCGCGCCTGCCCAGGCGTCCCAAAGGCCATCAGGGGCTCAAAAACGCCCGCTCCCTCAGATGGCAGACACAGATGTCGACACGGAGTCTGACTCCAGTGTCGACGAGGTTGAGACATATACACAATCCACTAGGAACATCCGTTACATGATCCCGGCAATAAAAAACGTGTTACACATTTCTGACATTAACCCAAGTACCACTAAAAAAGGGTTTTATGTTTGGGGAGAAAAAGCAGGCAGTGTTTTGTTCCCCCATCAAATGAGTGAATGAAGTGTGAAAAAGCGTGGGTTCCCCCGATAAGAAACTGGTAATTTCTAAAAAGTTACTGATGGCGTACCCTTTCCCGCCAGAGGATAAGTTACGCTGGGAGATATCCCCTAGAGTGGATAAGGCGCTCACACGTTTGTCAAAAAAGGTGGCACTGCCGTCTTAGGATATACGGCCACTTTGAAGGTACCTGCTGATAAAAAGCAGGAGGCTATCCTGAAGTCTGTATTTACACACTCAGGTACTAGACTAAGACCTGCAGATAGTGCTGCTGCAGCGTGGTCTGTGACCCTGTCAAACAGGGATACTATTTTGCGAACATAAGAGCATATTAAAGACGTCGTCTTATATATGAGGCAAAATAGTGCTGCTGCAGCGTGGTCTGATACCCTGTCAGATGATATTAATACCCTAGACAGGGATAATATTTTGCTAACATAGAGCATTTTAAAGACGTCGTCTTATATAGGAAGGATGCACAGAGGGATATTTTGCCGGCTGGCATCCAGAATTAATGCAATGTCCATTCTGTCAGGAGGGTATTAGAGACCCGACACTGGACAGGTGATGCTGACTTTAAAAGGCACATAGAGCCTTATAAGGGTGAGGAATTGTTTGGGGATGGTCTCTGGGACCTCGTATCCACAGCAACAGCTGGGAAGAAAATTTTTTACCTCAGGTTTCCTCACAGCCTAAGAAAGCACTGTATTATCAGGTACAGTCCTTTCGGCTTCAGAAAAGCAAGCGGGTCAAAGGCGCTTCCTTTCTGCACAGAGACGAGGGAAGAGGGAAAAAGCTGCACCAGTCAGCCAGTTCCCAGAATCAAAATTCTTCCCCCGCTTCCTCTGAGTCCACCGCATGACACGGGGGCTCCACAGGCGTAGCCAGGTACGGTGGGGGGCCGCCTCAAAAATTTCAGCGATCAGTGGGCTCGCTCACAGGTGGATCCCTGGATCCTTCAAGTAGTATCTCAGGGGTACAAGCTGGAATTCGAGGCGGCTCCCCCCCGCCGTTTCCTCAAATCTGCCTTGCCGACAACTCCCTCAGGCAGGGAGGCTGTGCTAGAGGCAATTCACAAGCTGTATTCCCAGCAGGTGATAGTCAAGGTGCCCCTACTTCAACAAGGACGGGGTTACTATTCCACACTGTTTGTGGTACCGAAACCGGACGGTTCGGTGAGACCCATTTTAAATTTGAAAGTCTTGAACACATACATAAAAAAATTCAAGTTCAAGATGGAATCGCTCAGGGCGGTTATTGCAAGCCTGGAGGAGGGGGATTACAAGGATGCTTACCTACATGTCCCCATTTACCATCCTCACCAGGAGTACCTCAGATTTGTGGTACAGGATTGCCATTACCAATTCCAAACACTGCCGTTTGGACTGTCCACGGCACCGAGGGTCTTTACCAAGGTAATGGCAGAAATGATGATACTCCTTCGAAAAAGGGGAGTTTAAATTATCCCGTACTTGGACGATCTCCTTATAAAGGCGAGGTCCAAGGAGCAGTTGTTGGTCGGAGTAGCACTATCTCGGGAAGTGCTACAACAGCACGGATGGATTCTATACATTCCAAAGTCACAGCTGGTTCCTACCACACGCCTACTGTTCCTGGGGATGGTTCTGGACACAGAACAGAAAAAAGTGTTTCTCCCGCAGGAGAAAGCCAAGGAGCTGTCATCTCTAGTCAGAGACCTCCTGAAACCAAAACAGGTATCGGTGCATCACTGCACACGAGTCCTGGGAAAAATGGTAGCTTCTGACGAAGCAAAATTCCATTCGGCAGGTTCCATGCAAGAACCTTTCAGTGGGACCTCTTGGACAAGTGGTCGGGATCGCATCTTCAGATGCATCGGCTGATAACCCTGTCTCCAAGGACCAGGGTATCTCTACTGTGGTGGCTGCAGAGTGCTCATCTTCAAGAGGGCCGCAGATTCGGCATACAGGACTGGGTCCTGATAACCACGGATGCCAGCCTTCGAGGCTGGGGGGCAGTCACACAGGGAAGAAATTTCCAAGGACTTTGGTCAAGTCAGGAGTCGTCCCTACACATAAATATTCTGGAACTGAGGGCCATTTATAATGCCTTAAGTCTGGCAAGGCCTCTGCTTCAAAACCAGCCGGTACTGATCCAATCAGACAACATCACGGCAGTCGCCCATGTAAACCGACAGGGCGGCACAAGAAGCAGGATAGCGATGGCAGAAGCCACAAGGATTCTCCGATGGGCGGAAAATCACGTCTTAGCACTGTCAGCAGTGTTCATTCCGGGAGTGGACAACTGGGAAGCAGACTTCCTCAGCAGACACGACCTACACCCGGGAGAGTGGGGACTTCATCCAGAAGTCTTCCAACTGTTGGTAAACCGTTGGGAAAGGCCACAGGTGGACATGATGGCGTCCCGCCTAAGCAAAAAACTAGATATTGCGCCAGGTCAAGGGACCCTCAGGCAATAGCTGTGGACGCTCTAGTGACACCGTGGGTGTACCAGTCGGTTTATGTATTCCCTCCTCTGCCTCTCATACCAAAGGTACTGAGAATAATAAGAAAACGAGGAGTAAGAACGATACTCGTGGTTCCGGATGGGCCAAGAAGAGCTTGGTACCCAGAACTTCAAGAAATGATATCAGAGGACCCATGGCCTCTACCGCTCAGACAGGATCTGCTACAGCAGGGGCCCTGTCTGTTCCAAGACTTACCGCGGCTGCGTTTGACGGCATGGCGGTTGAATTCCGGATCCTAAAGGAAAAGGGCATTCCGGAGGAAGTCATTCCTACGCTGATAAAAGCCAGGAAAGAAGTAACCGCAAACCATTATCACCGTATTTGGCGAAAATATGTTGCGTGGTGTGAGGCCAGGAAGGCCCCAACAGAGGAATTTCGGCTGGGTCGTTTTCTGCACTTACTACAGTCAGGAGTGACTATGGGCCTAAACTTGGGTTCCATTAAGGTCCAGATTTCGGCTCTGTCGATTTTCTTCCAGAAAGAACTGGCTTCTCTGCCTGGAGTTCAGACATTTGTAAAGGGAGTGCTACATATTCAGCCCCCTTTTGTGCCTCCTGTGGCACCTTGGGATCTCAACGTGGTGTTGAGTTTCTTAAAATCACATTGGTTTGAGCCACTTAAAACTGTGGATTTGAAATATCTCACGTGGAAAGTGGTCATGTTATTGGCCTTGGCTTCGGCCAGGCGTGTGTCAGAATTGGCGGCTTTGTCATGAAAAAGCCCTTATCTGATTTTCCATATGGATAGGGCAGAATTGAGGACTCGTCCCCAGTTTCTCCCTAAGGTAGTATCAGCTTTTCACTTGAACCAACCTATTGTAGTGCCTGCGGCTACTAGGGACTTGGAAGATTCCAAGTTACTGGACGTAGTCAGGGCCTTAAAAATTTATATTTCCAGGACGGCTGGAGTCAGGAAAACTGACTCGCTTTTTATCCTGTAGGCACCCAACAAAATAGGTGCTCCTGCTTCTAAGCAGACTATTGCTCGCTGAATTTGTAGCACAATTCAGCTGGAGCATTCTGCGGCTGGATTGCCGCATCCTAAATCAGTAAAAGCCCATTCCACGAGGAAAGTGGGCTCATCTTGAGCGGCTGCCCGAGGGGTCTCGGCTTTACACCTTTGCCGAGCTGCAACTTGGTCAGGGGCAAACACGTTTGCTAAATTCTACAAATTTGATACCCTGGCTGAGGAGGACCTTGAGTTCTCTCATTCGGTGCTGCAGAGTCATCCGCACTCTCCCGCCCGTTTGGGAGCTTTGGTATAATCCCCATGGTCCTTACGGAGTTCCCAGCATCCACTAGGATGTCAGAGAAAATAAGATTTTACTCACCGGTAAATCTATTTCTCGTAGTCCGTAGTGGATGCTGGGCGCCCATCCCAAGTGCGGATTGTCTGCAATACTTGTATATAGTTATTGCCTAACTAAAGGGTTATTGTTGAGCCATCTGTTGAGAGGCTCAGTTATGTTTCATACTGTTAACTGGATATGGTATCACGAGTTATACGGTGTGATTGGTGTGGCTGGTATGAGTCTTACCCGGGATTCAAAATCCTTCCTTATTGTGTCAGCTCTTCCGGGCACAGTATCCTAACTGAGGCTTGGAGGAGGGTCATAGTGGGAGGAGCCAGTGCACACCAGGTAGTCTAAAAGCTTTCTTTTAGTTGTGCCCAGTCTCCTGCGGAGCCGCTATTCCCCATGGTCCTTACGAAGTTCCCAGCATCCACTACGGACTACGAGAAATAGATTTACCGGTGAGTAAAATCTTATTATAATGCCCACACGTATATACTGCTGCACCCGTGTATAATGCCCACACGTATATACTGCTGCACCTGTGTATAATGCCCAGATGTACCCTTTGGCTCATATATTGCGTGTAAATCTGGTTCTGGTGCTAGCCAGTGCCTCCTGAGCCATTTAGCTTACCGCACGTCCCTGTATACAGAGACCTTATATTCTACTGATTATATACACCTGACACTGATTATACACCTGACACCGACTGTATGCACCAGCTATAGTATATGCACCTGCTACAGTATATGCACCAGGCATCGGCTATATGCACCAGCTACGGTATATGCACCAGCTACAGTATATGCACCGGCTACAGTACATGCACCAGGCACCGGCTACAGTATATGCACCAGACACCGGCTACAGTATATGCACCAGACACCGGCTACAGTATATGCACCAGGCACCGTTACAGTATATGCACCAGGCATCGGCTATATGCACCAGCTACAGTATATGCACCAGGCACTGGCTACAGTATATGCACCAGGCACCGCTACAGTATATGCACCAGGCATCGGCTACAGTATATGCACCAGGCACCTACAGTATATGCACCAGGCACTGGCTACAGACAGTATATGCACCAGGCACCAGCTATAGTATATGCACCAGGCACCGGCTACAGACAGTATATTCACCAGGCACAGGCTACGTTATATGCACCAGGCACCGGCTACGGTATATGCACCAGGCATCGGCTACGGTATATGCACCAGGCACAGGCTACGGTATATGCACCAGGCACTGGCTACAGTATATGCGCCAGGCACAGGCTACAGTAGATGCACCAGGTACCGGCTACGGTATATGCACCAGGTATCGGCTATGGTATATGCACCAGGCACAGGCTACGGTATATGCACCAGGCACTGGCTACAGTATATGCACCAGGCACCGGCTATATGCACCAGCTACAGTATATGCACCAGTATCACTGACCTGGTTTGGGAGTGTTGTGGACTCGGGGCTTCTTCCGATGACCGGGAAGAGGAACCGCTACTGGGTCGCAGTAGAGATGGCCGGATGTAGGTCTTCCTCATGCAGGATTAAGGCGGCAAGCAGGAAGCACAGAGGAATTCTTGAAGGTCTCCTGCAAGACAAGACTTGTAGAAATACTGAAGGCTGAGGTACTGAGATATTGAAGACACTGTGGTGTTGGAGACACTGTGGTGTTGGAGGCACTGAGGTGCTGGGAGTACAGGGAGTGCTCGGAGGCACTCGGAGGCACGAGGGTGCTTGGAGGCACGGAGGTGCTTGGAGGCACGAGGTGCTTGGAGGCACGGAGGTGCTTGGAGGCATGAGGTGCTTGGAGGCACGGAGGTGCTTGGAGGCACGAGGTGCTTGGAGGCACGAGGTGCTTGGAGGCAGGGAGGTGCTTGGAGGCACGAGGTAATTGGAGGCACGAGGTAATTGGAGGCACGGAGGTGCTTGGAGGCACAGAGGTGTTTGGAGGCACGGGGTGCTTGGAGGCACGGGGTGCTTGGAGGCACGAGGTGCTTGGAGGCACGGAGGTGCTTGGAGGCACGGAGGTGCTTGGAGGCACAGAGGTGTTTGGAGGCACGGGGTGCTTGGAGGCACGGGGTGCTTGGAGGCACGGGGTGCTTGGAGGCACGGAGGTATTTAGAGACACCAAGGTGTTTGGAGGCACGGGGTGCTTGGAGGCACGAGGTGCTTGGAGGCACGGAGGTACTTGGAGGCACGGAGGTACTTGGAGGCACGGAGGTACTTGGAGACACGGGGTGCTTGGAGGCGCAGGATGCTTGGAGGCACAGGATGCTTGGAGGCACAGGAGATCACAGGGACGAAGGAGCTCTGGAATCACAGCTTCCTCAGGAGAAACGAAGATACTCAGGTACCGGATCTCTGCCTGGTGTCTGGTTTTAAATCCCCCGCCCTAGCCTGATTGGCGGAGCAGGCAGGTGACGTCAGACCTGCTCCGCCTCCTTGCCCTCGCTTATGATGGCGGCGTCCTTGCTTCCGGGAAGCCGCCGGAGGGACGCGCCGACCCGCCGCCGAAGCCGGAGACCGCCAGGAGAAGAGAGGCGCCGGGCAGACCAGGACACACGCAGGGACAAGTGCGGCCGCCGCTGCCCGAGGTGCGTGACAGTACCCCCTCCTCCAGGAGTGGCCCCTGGACACTTCCCGGGCTTAGTCGGATGTCTGGAGTGGAAGATCCGAACCAGACGAGGAGCCGTTACTTCAGTAGCCTCAATCCAACTTCTCTCCTCAGGACCATAACCCTTCCAGTCCACCAAGTACTGTAATTTTTTATGAAGATAACGAGAGTCAAGAATAGCTTTGATTTCAAACTCCGCTCCAGCTTCTGCCACTACAGACGTTGGCCTAGGGAATGCTGAGTGGAACCGATTCAGAATGAGGGGACGGAGTAGAGAAACATGAAAGGCGTTAGGTATTCGAAGATGGGCAGGCAAACCCAGTTTACAGACCACAGGATTTAAGACTTGTAGCACCGGGTAAGGACCGATGAATCTTGGAGCAAATTTCATGGTGGGCACCTTCAACCGGAGATTACGTGTGGACAGCCATACCCTGTCCCCCACCTTATATTGAGGTGCGGCTCGCCGTTTCTTATCTGCGAAGAACTTGTACCGGACAGAAACCTTCTTAAGATTAGCATGAACCTTTCTCCAAATTTGTCCAAAGTGTTGTAGAGTGGACGCTACAGCAGGAACCTCTACTATCGGAAGGCTTGGAAATTCTGGAACACGGGGATGGAACCCGTAGTTGACGAAGAATGGTGATTCCCCAGTGGAAGAATGAAACAAATGGTTATGGGCAAACTCCGCCCAAGGCAACAACTCCACCCAGTTGTCCTGTGAAGGAGAGAGATACAGACGAAGAAAAGTCTCTAGATCTTGATTGACTCGTTCCGTTTGACCATTTGTTTGGGGATGATAAGCGGACGAAAACTTAAGTTTAATTTGTAGGGTTGAACAGAGGGCTTTCCAAAACCTGGCGGTGAACTGTACTCCACGGTCAGAAACAATCTCTTGTGGCAATCCATGCAAACGAAAATGTTCTCGGATAAACAGTAGAGCCAGTTTCGGTGCTGTCGGGAGACCAGTCAAAGGCACAAAGTGTGCCATCTTCGAAAAACGGTCAACGATAACCCAAACGGTGTTGCAACCCTTGGAACAGGGCAAGTCAGTGATGAAGTCCATGGAAATGTGAGTCCAGGGTCTCACGGGAATAGGCAGAGGACGAAGTAACCCTGCAGGAGGCAGATGAGGAGATTTATGTTGTGTACATTGGGGACAAGAATTAACGCAATCTTGTACATCCTTTCTCATGGTGTTCCACCAGTAAGACCTTTGCAGAAACTTGTACATCTTCTGGGCACCGGGATGACCGGAAAACTTGGAGTTATGGACCCACAGTAGTATTCCTGGCCGGAATCTAGCTGGTACGGACATTCTTCCAGGAGGAGGAGCTGGAGTAGTTAAAGCAGCAGAGACAGAAACTGGATTCAGAATTAAACCCCGCTCAGGAGGTTCATCCTCGTCTGTGGAAACTTGTGAACGGGAAAGCGCATCTGCTTTAATATTGAGAGTCCCGGCCCGGTACTTGATAATGAACGAGAATCGGGAAAAGAAAAGTGCCCATCTCGCCTGGCGAGGATTCAAGCGGATTTGATATACAGCAAATTCTTGTGATCCGTGTAGATGGTAAACACATGTTTAGCCCCTTCCAGAAGATATCTCCACTCTTCCAAGGCAGATTTGATAGCCAAGAGTTCCTGGTCTCCAATAGTGTAATTTCGTTCGGCCGGAGAGAATTTACGAGAATGGAAGCCACACGGATGTAATTTCTTATCAGAGGAGTACTGGGAGAGAACAGCCCCAACCCCGACTGAAGATGCATCAACTTCTAAGAAGAAGGGTTCATCGAAATTTGGTTGTTGGAGAACTGGAGCCGTCATGAAAGCTAACTTTAAGTGAGAAAAAGCTACAATGGCTTCCGGAGGCCACAAACTTGGATTAGAACCCTTCCTCGTCAGGGCGGTAAGGGGCGCAACAATGGTGGAGAAACCCTTAATGAATTTCCTGTAGTAATTCGCAAAGCCCAGGAACCTTTGTATTGCTTTCAAAGAAAGAGGCTGCGTCCAGTCACGAATGGCAGACAGCTTTTCCGGATCCATGCGAAGCTCCGTCCCCGAGATGATATAACCGAGGAACGGAATAGATGTTACTTCAAAGGTACATTTGGAAAGCTTAGCATAGAGATGATTCTCTCGTAAACGGTGGAGCACCTCTTTGACTTGAGTCCTGTGTTCGACAAGATTCTTGGAAAAGATCAGTATGTCGTCCAAATATACCACAACACTCTGATACAGCATGTCACGAAAGATTTCATTGACGAATCCCTGGAAAACCGCGGGAGCATTACTAAGACCAAACGGCATCACCAAGTATTCGTAATGCCCATCTCGGGTATTAAAGGCAGTCTTCCATTCATCCCCCTCTCGGATGCGTATAAGATTATAAGCTCCCCTCAAGTCGAGTTTGGAAAAAATGCGGGCACCACGAACCCTATCAAATAATTCTGTGATTAGTGGCAAGGGGTATTTATTCTTAATAGTAATGTCGTTTAAACCGCGGTAGTCGATGCATGGTCTCAACCCCCCGTCCTTTTTCTTCACGAAAAAGAAGCCCGCACCAGCAGGGGAGGAAGAGGGGCGAATAAATCCCTTGAGCATATTGGACTTAATATACTCCGACATGGCTTGAGTCTCGGGAAGAGACAGAGGATATGTGCGACCTCGGGGTGGCGTCTTCCCTGGGACAAGGTCAATAGGGCAGTCCCAAGGCCTGTGAGGTGGTAACAGGTCAGCAGCTTGTTCCGAAAATACGTCCTTGTATCCTTGATATGCCTCCGGAATGTGCTCTTCATCCGTTTTGGAGGTGACATGGAGCGGACAAACAGGAGTAAGACAATTAGTGTGACAAAAGGAACTCCAGGACAGAATTTGTGACGACTTCCAGTCGATATGGGGATTATGACTTTTTAGCCAAGGCATTCCAAGAACCAGATCATGGGGCATTTCTGGGATCACCAAGAGTTCCAAATCTTCCTGATGTAGAGCCCCGACCTGCAGCTTAACTGGCCCCGTGCGCCACATTATAAGACCTTTGGAAATTCTAATCCCGTTGATAGCCGTCAGTGAAATTGGCCGCTCGATAGGCCGTAACTTTAAACCCAAGCTTTGGGCACAGAAGGAATAAATGAAGTTCCCTGCAGCTCCGGAATCCAATAGGGCTTCACAAGACTTGGAGACTGAATCGGAGACTAGAGTTACTGGAAGCAAACAGTCCGAAGTTGGAGAAGCTTTTGTCGTAACCCCCAGCTTGACTCCTCCGGAACAAGCTAGGCCTGCCCGTTTCCCGGACGAGATTTACAAGATTTAAGAAAATGATCCGCGGCTCCACAGTAAAGGCAGAGTTTACCCTCACGACGACGCTGTCGTTCTTCCGGAGACAGTCGGGATCGGTTAATTTGCATGGGCTCATCTGAGCTAGGTAAGGCCACCGGTCTAGGAGTAGGATTCCGGAACCTGGAACGATCCGGACGGCTACGTTCTCTTCCACGCTCCTGCATCCGAAGATCCACCTTGACGCAAAGAGAAATCAGATCTTCTAATGGATCCGGCAGATCTCTGGTAACCAGCTCATCTTTCAGCCGGTCGGAAAGACCGTTCCAGAAGGCAGCTCTCAGGGCGTCATTATTCCAGCGTAGTTCGGAAGCAATGGTCTGGAAATGAACCACGTACTGCCCCACGGAACGGGCGCCCTGTCGAACACGGAGCAAGTCGGAAGAAGCAGTGGTCATTCTGCCGGGTTCGTCGAAAATCCTTCGAAAGGACGAGATGAAGTTGGTATAGTTGGAAACCATGGGATCAGATCGTTCCCATAATGGAGACACCCAATCCAAAGCAGAACCTTCCAACAGAGAAATAATATATGCTACCTTGGACCGGTCTGTAGGAAAGTTGTGTGCAAGTAGCTCAAAATGTACCTCGCATTGGTTCAAGAAACCACGACAATTTTTAGGATTCCCATTATAGCGGGACGGAGTAGGCAGCTGAAGGCGTGGAGTGATACCGGCCGATGGTTGAACATTGCTGGCAACGGCAACTGGTGCGACTACTGGAACAGGTGCCGGAATTACTGAGGCTAGAGACGCCTGAATCTGATCCAGACGCCCGGACAGCTGCTGGAGGTACTGCATCACCTGGCCTTGTGCCGCTTCCTGACTTTGTACTCGAGAAGCCAGGTTCTGGATGGCACTTGAGTCCGTGTTCCGATTCCCCGGGTCCATGTGGCCTGAGTATACTATCACTGACCTGGTTTGGGAGTGTTGTGGACTCGGGGCTTCTTCCGATGACCGGGAAGAGGAACCGCTACTGGGTCGCAGTAGAGATGGCCGGATGTAGGTCTTCCTCATGCAGGATTAAGGCGGCAAGCAGGAAGCACAGAGGAATTCTTGAAGGTCTCCTGCAAGACAAGACTTGTAGAAATACTGAAGGCTGAGGTACTGAGATATTGAAGACACTGTGGTGTTGGAGGCACTGAGGTGCTGGGAGTACAGGGAGTGCTGGGAGGCACTCGGAGGCACGAGGGTGCTTGGAGGCACGTAGGTGCTTGGAGGCACGAGGTGCTTGGAGGCACGGAGGTGCTTGGAGGCACGAGGTGCTTGGAGGCACGGAGGTGCTTGGAGGCACGAGGTGCTTGGAGGCACGAGGTGCTTGGAGGCACGGAGGTGCTTGGAGGCACGAGGTGCTTGGAGGCACGAGGTGCTTGAAGGCACAAGGTGCTTGGAGGCAGGGAGGTGCTTGGAGGCACGAGGTAATTGGAGGCACGAGGTAATTGGAGGCACGGAGGTGCTTGGAGGCACAGAGGTGTTTGGAGGCACGGGGTGCTTGGAGGCACGGGGTGCTTGGAGGCACGGGGTGCTTGGAGGCACGAGGTGCTTGGAGGCACAGAGGTACTTGGAGGCACGGAGGTGCTTGGAGGCACAGAGGTGTTTGGAGGCACGAGGTGCTTGGAGGCACGTGGTGCTTGGAGGCACGGGGTGCTTGGAGGCACGGA
This sequence comes from Pseudophryne corroboree, assembly GCF_028390025.1. Taxonomy (NCBI): domain Eukaryota; kingdom Metazoa; phylum Chordata; class Amphibia; order Anura; family Myobatrachidae; genus Pseudophryne; species Pseudophryne corroboree. Next base: position 808,201,217 of record NC_086449.1, on the reverse strand, counting down.
GGTATTTGGAGACACCAAGGTGTTTGGAGGCACGGGGTGCTTGGAGGCACGGAGGTACTTGGAGGCACGGAGGTACTTGGAGGCACGGAGGTACTTGGAGGCACGGAGGTACTTGGAGACACGGGGTGCTTGGAGGCGCAGGATGCTTGGAGGCACAGGATGCTTGGAGGCACAGGATGCTTGGAGGCACAGGAGATCACAGGGACGAAGGAGCTCTGGAATCACAGCTTCCTCAGGAGAAACGAAGATACTCAGGCACCAGATCTCTGCCTGGTGTCTGGTTTTAAATCCCCCGCCCTAGCCTGATTGGCGGAGCAGGCAGGTGACGTCAGACCTGCTCCGCCTCCTTGCCCTCGCTTATGATGGCGGCGTCCTTGCTTCCGGGAAGCCGCCGGAGGGACGCGCCGACCCGCCGCCGAAGCCGGAGACCGCCAGGAGAAGAGAGGCGCCGGGCAGACCAGGACACACGCAGGGACAAGCGCGGCCGCCGCTGCCCGAGGTGCGTGACAACCAGGCACCGGCTATATGCACCAGCTACTGTACAGTATATGCACCAGGCACCGGCTACAGTATATGCACCAGATAAATGCATTGTACACCTAACACCAGCTGTATGGACTAAACTGGCTTTCTCTGACGTCCTAGTGGATGCTGGGGACTCCGTAAGGACCATGGGGAATAGACGGCTCCGCAGGAGACTGGGCACATCTAAAGAAAGATTTAGGTCTATCTGGTGTGCACTGGCTCCTCCCCCTATGACCCTCCTCCAAGCCTCAGTTAGATTTCTGTGCCCGGCCGAGCTGGATGCACACTAGGGGCTCTCCTGAGCTCCTAGAAAGAAAGTATAGTTTAGGTTTTTTATTTTACAGTGAGACCTGCTGGCAACAGGCTCACTGCAGCGAGGGACTAAGGGGAGAAGAAGCGAACCTACCTAAGTGGTGGTAGCTTGGGCTTCTTAGGCTACTGGACACCATTAGCTCCAGAGGGATCGCACACAGGACCCGACCTCGTCGTCCGTTCCCGGAGCCGCGCCGCCGTCCCCCTTACAGAGCCAGAAGCAAGAAGGTCTGGAAAATCGGCGGCTGAAGACTTCTGTCTTCTCCAAGGTAGAGCACAGCACTGCAGCTGTGCGCCATTGCTCCTCATGCACACCACACACTTCGGTCACTGATGGGTGCAGGGCGCTGGGGGGAACGCCCTGAGCAGCAATATTAACACCTTGGCTGGCAAAACTGACACCATATATAGCCCCAGAGGCTATATAGGTGTATATATCCCCTGCCAGAATAACACAAAAAGCGGGAGAAAGCCCGCCGAAAAAGGGGCGGAGCCATCTCCCTCAGCACACTGGCGCCATTTTCCCTCACAGCTCCGCTGGAAGGATCGCTCCCTGGCTCTCCCCTGCAGTCCTGCACTACAGAAAGGGTAAAAAAGAGAGGGGGGGGCACAAATTTAGGCGCAGTATAATATATATATGCAGCTATAAGGAAAAACACTCTTTATAGGTGATATCCCTGTGGTATATAGTGCTCTGGTGTGTGCTGGCATACTCTCCCTCTGTCTCCCCAAAGGGCTTTGTGGGGTCCTGTCCTCTGTCAGAGCATTCCCTGTGTGTGTGCTGTGTGTCGGTACCGCTGTGTCGACATGTATGATGAGGAAAATGATGTGGAGGCAGGGCAAATGCCTGTAAATGTGTTGTCACCCCCTGAGGGGTCGACACCTGTGTGGATGGACTTATGGAAGGAATTACGTGACAGTGTCAGCTCCTTACATAAAAGGTTTGACGACATAGGACAGCCGGCTACTCAGCTTGTGACTGTTCCAGCGTCTCAAATGTCATCAGGGGCTTTAAAACGCCCGCTACCTCAGATGGCAGACACAGATGTCGACACGGATACCGACTCCAGTGTCGACGACGATGAGACTGGTGTACCCTCCAATAGGTCCACCCGTTACATGATTGAGGCAATGAAAAATGTATTACACATTTCTGATAGTACCCCAGGTACCACAAAAAAGGGTATTATGTTCGGTGAGAAAAAACTACCAGTAGTTTTTCCTGCATCTGAGGAATTAAATGAGGTGTGTGAGGAAGCCTGGACTTCCCCCGATAAGAAATTGATAATTTCTAAACGGTTATTGGCAGCGTACCCTTTCCCGCCAGAGGATAGGTCACGTTGGGAAACGTCCCCTAGGGTAGATAAAGCGCTTACACGTTTATCAAAACAGGTGGCACTACCGTCTCCGGATACGGCCGCCCTAAAGGATCCTGCTGATAGAAAGCAGGAGGCTACTCTAAAAGCTATATATACACACACGGGCATTATATTGCGACCAGCGATTGCATCAGCATGGATGTGCAGTGCTGCTGCTGCGTGGTCAGATTCCCTGTCGGATAATATTGATACCCTGGATAGGGACACTATTTTGCTGACAGTAGAGCATATAAAGGACGCTGTCTTATACATGCGTGATGCACAGAGGGATATTTGCCGGCTGGCATCAAAAATAAGCGCAATGTCCATTGCCGCCAGAAGGGGGTTATGGACTCGGCAGTGGTCAGGTGATGCCGATTCAAAAAGGCACATGGAAGTTTTGCCTTATAAGGGGGTGGAACTGTTTGGGGATGGTCTTTCAGACCTCGTTTCCACAGCTACGGCTGGGAAATCGACATTTTTGCCACAGGCTACCCCACAGCAAAAGAAGGCACCGTATTATCAAGTACAGTCCTTTCGGCCCCATCAACACAAGAGGGCGCGAGGCGCATCCTTTCTGCCGAGAGGCAAAGGTAGAGGGAAAAAGCTGCAGCATACAGCCAGTTCCCAAGAGCAAAAGTCCTCCCCCGCGTCCGGTAAGTCCACAGCATGACGCTGGGGCTTCACAGGCGGATCCGGGTACGGTGGGGGCCCGTCTCAGGAATTTCAGCACACAGTGGGCTCTCTCACAGGTGGATTCCTGGACCCTTCAAGTATTATCTCAGGGGTACAGGCTGGAATTCGAGACGTCCCCCCCCCCCCCGCCGTTTTCTAAAATCTGCCTTACCAGCAACTCCCTCTGCCAGGGAGGCAGTGTTGGTGGCTATCCAAACACTGTATTCACAGCAAGTGATTGTCAAGGTACCCCTCCTTCAGCAAGGGAAGGGTTACTATTCCACAATGTTTGTGGTACCGAAACCGGACGGTTCGGTGAGACCCATCTTAAATTTAAAATCCTTGAACACTTATATCAAAAGGTTCAAGTTCAAGATGGAATCGCTCAGGGCGGCTATTGCGAGCCTGGACGAGGGGGATTACATGGTTTCCCTGGACATCAAGGATGCGTACCTGCATGTCCCCATTTACCCTCCTCACCAGGAGTACCTCAGATTTGTGGTACAGGACTGTCACTATTAGTTCCAGACGCTGCCGTTTGGGTTATCCACGGCACCGAGGGTCTTTACCAAGGTAATGGCCGAAATGATGATACTCCTTCGCAAGAAGGGAGTTTTAATTATCCCGTACTTGGACGATCTCCTGATAAAGGCGAGGTCCAAGGAACAGTTGGTAGTGGGGGTAGCACTTTCTCGGGAAGTGCTACAACAGCACGGCTGGATTCTCAATATTCCAAAGTCACAGCTGGTCCCGACGACACGCCTTCTGTTCCTGGGAATGATTCTGGACACAGACCAGAAAAAAGTGTTTCTTCCAGTGGAAAAAGCCGAGGAGTTGTCTTCTCTAGTCAGAGACCTCCTAAAACCGGGACAGGTGTCGGTACATCAATGCACACGAGTCCTGGGAAAAATGGTAGCTTCGTACGAAGCGATTCCATTCGGAAGGTTCCACGCAAGGACTTTCCAGTGGGACCTGTTGGACAAATGGTCCGGGTCCCATCTCCAGATGCAACAGCGGATAACCCTGTCGGCAAGAACCAGGGTGTCGCTGCTGTGGTGGCTGCAGAGGGCTCATCTACTAGAGGGCCGCAGATTTGGAATACAGGACTGGGTCCTGGTGACCACGGATGCCAGCCTTCGGGGCTGGGGCGCAGTCACACAGGGAAGAAATTTCCAAGGACTGTGGTCAAATCAGGAGATTTCGCTTCACATAAATATTCTAGAGCTAAGGGCCATTTACAATGCCCTAAGCCAAGCAAGGCCCCTGCTTCAGAACCAGCCGGTACTGATCCAATCAGACAACATCACGGCGGTCGCCCATGTAAACAGACAGGGCGGCACAAGAAGCAGGAGGGCAATGGCAGAAGCCACGAGGATTCTCCGATGGGCGGAAAATCATGTGTTAGCACTGATAGCAGTGTTCATTCCGGGAGTGGACAACTGGGAAGCAGACTTCCTCAGCAGGCACGACCTCCACCCGGGAGAATGGGGACTTCATCCAGAAGTCTTCCAAATGCTGGTAAACCGGTGCTAAAGACCACAGGTGGACATGATGGCGTCCCGCCTCAACAAAAAGCTAAAAAGATATTGCGCCAGGTCAAGGGACCCTCAGGCGATCGCTGTGGACGCTCTAGTAACACCGTGGGTGTACCAGTCAGTTTATGTGTTTCCTCCTCTGCCTCTCATTCCCAAGGTACTGAGAATAATACGAAGGCGAGGAGTGAAAACTATACTCGTGGTTCCGTATTGGCCAAGAAGAGCTTGGTACCCGGAACTTCAGGAGATGCTTTCAGAGGACCCTTGGCCTCTGCCGCTCAGACAGGACCTGCTGCAGCAGGGGTCCTGTCTGTTCCAAGACTTACCGCGGCTACGTTTGACGGCATGGCGGTTGAACACCGGATCCTGAAGGAAAAGGGCATTCCGGAGGAAGTCATCCCTACCCTGATCAAAGCCAGGAAGGATGTCACCGTAAAACATTATCACCGCATTTGGCGGAAATATGTTGCTTGGTGTGAGGCCAGGAAGGCCCCAACGGAGGAATTTCAACTGGGTCGATTCCTGCATTTCCTGCAAGCAGGGGTGACGTTGGGCCTCAAATTGGGGTCCATTAAGGTCCAGATTTCGGCCCTGTCGATTTTCTTCCAGAAAGAACTGGCTTCTCTGCCTGAAGTTCAGACTTTTGTCAAAGGAGTTCTGCGTATTCAGCCTCCTTTTGTGCCCCCAGTGGCACCTTGGGATCTCAATGTGGTTTTGGAGTTCCTGAAATCACATTGGTTTGAACCACTTAAGACTGTGGATTTGAAATATCTCACGTGGAAAGTGGTCATGCTGTTGGCTCTGGCTTCGGCCAGGCGTGTGTCAGAATTGGCGGCTTTGTCCTATAAAAGCCCTTATCTGATTTTCCATATGGATAGGGCAGAGTTGAGGACTCGTCCTCAGTTTCTCCCGAAGGTGGTATCAGCGTTTCACTTGAACCAGCCTATTGTGGTGCCTGCAGCTACTAGGAACTTGGAGGATTCCACATTACTGGACGTAGTCAGGGCCCTGAAAATGTATGGCTGGTATGAGTCTTACCCGGGATTCAAAATCCTTCCTTATTGTGTCAGCTCTTCCGGGCACAGTGTCCTAACTGAGGCTTGGAGGAGGGTCATAGGGGGAGGAGCCAGTGCACACCAGATAGACCTAAATCTTTCTTTAGATGTGCCCAGTCTCCTGCGGAGCCGTCTATTCCCCATGGTCCTTACGGAGTCCCCAGCATCCACTACGGACTACGAGAAATAGAATTACCGGTGAGTAAATTCTTATTATATACTGTATGCCTTACACCGACTATATGCACCAGGCATCAGCTATACAGTATGTGCCTCATACTGGCTATATACTGTACGCCAGACACCAGTTACTGCATATGTACTTTTTACTGTCTATATACTGTACACCTGAGCCTGACATCTGCTACATACAGTACACCATATATATATATATATATATATATATATTGTGGCAGGAGAGGTACTTTACCACCTGTAAGCTACACACAGGGTCCTGGGGATACATACCTCCCAACATGACCCTCTCCAGGAGGGACAAAATGCTCTACTTCTGGACTTTTGTCTTAATTTATGACTGCCGGCACCTGTTTTGAACAGGTTAGTGGATAAGAAAGGTGTTTCAGCACAGGTGAGGACAATCATAAATTAAGAGGAAATTCTAGGAGCAGAGCATTGTGTCCCTCCTGGAGAGGGTCATGTTGGGAGGTATGGGGATGGATGGGAAGTGTGGATGGACCGGGTTCCCATCCATTTGGCCCAGACCAGGTCTTATAGGCTTCTTAGCCCAAGAAGCTGCTTCATCAGCCAGCACCTGGGTGCTGGGTTTAAAGCAGAGTCTCTCCCATGAGTCAGGGCTCCTGAAGGCAATTAGTGTCAAGGTGATAGCCCTGCTAGGGACAGTGGGATCCGGAGGGCTGGGCCACTAGTGTCAGGATGTCGGGACCTGAAGGGTTCCTTAAGTAAGAGGGAGTGAGGCAGGGACTAACCTCCCTGGTTGTTTATACTAAAGACAGTGATCTTTCTTTTATGTATATCTTTATTTTGTATATCTTTGTTTTTGAGCTACCTGAATAAAAGGTATTTATTGTTTTTGCACAAGCCTGGAGTTGGTCGTTGGTGGATTTTTGTAGAGGAGCACATTCTAGCAAGTCTCCTGTTACAATATATAAGTGCAAAAGCCCTCACTCACTGACTCACTCACTGATCACTAATTCTCTTATTACCCGATATGTTAGGATGATGAAATGTAAAATACAGTAGGTATTCTGCAGGCGGGAAGTAGGAAAATAACGTAATCAGAATTTTAATAAACCTAAGGGGATAAACCAGGGGGTTGACATAATGACGTCATTACCGATGGGTGGCTTGCGTTGCGTGAACGATAACGGACATATGGTCCATCGGATCAAAATTTGGATTGCACCTCCAGTGTGTAGAATTTAATAAACTGCAAAAATGCTCCTGTCACTTTTTACCGTATCTGCTACGGGTGCTCCTCGGGTGACGCCAAGAACCATGGATTCATATTTACTTACATTAAGACGTCTCAAATTTACATCTCTATAGAATTACCAGATTATTAACACTCATTTATATGTACAGCCGTGAATATCAGAAACTCCCGTGTGAAGAACGGGTAGAACAGCTAGTACTAGCTATATATGCCTGACACCGGCTATATGTGCCTTATACTGGCTATATACGGTAATGTACGCTTTCTATTTTAGAAATGTATTTTGATCATTATCATAAATGAAAATTAAGATTCCATAGTTTTGTATATTTTTAGTCTTTCTGTAGATCAACTGTACATTTGTTTTAGACCGTCGGTGCTATCACTCTTACATGAAAACTATGATCCGTGAGTTCATGGTGCGATACAGTAACGCTCACTTCTCGCGGTATTTTTGGCACGTGCACTCCTGATACCTGTGCAGTTCCTTTGGAAACGACAAGTGCGCATTCCAGCGATGTCATACATTTATTCTGCGGTGTGCGACTTATGTGAGGTGTCATGAAAGAGTGAGGAAATCATCCTGAGCTATTAAAAGTAAAAGGGTAGCAGGACACTGTAGGATCCAGCTATAGGCCATAAGGAAAGTAGGTGGTCATTCCGAGTTGATCGCAGCCAGTAACTTTTTGCTGCTGCTGCGATCAATAGCCCACGCCTACGGGGGAGTGTATTTAGCTTAGCAGGGCTGCGATCGCTTGTGCAGCCCTGCTAAGCAAACAAAATGTCAATCAAAACAAGACTAGGCCTATACCTACTTACCCTGTGCGACGGATCCAGCGATGATGGGATCGGCTTTGACGTCACTCCTCCGCCCTCCGTTCACCTGGGCACGCCTGCGTTATACTTACCACTCCCCGAAAACAGCTCCAAACGGTCCGGATCCGCCCTGCACCGCCCTCTTCCTGTCAATCTTCTTTGCAGTCCGTCCTGCGACCGCTTTCTTCTTTAGCCGCGACGTAACCCGGCGACCCCTGTCGCCGGGCAACGTCGCGCACGCGCACTGCAGCCGCCGTGCATTCCGCACCCATTCGCACCGCAGCGATAAACCGCTGCGTGCGAACGGGTCGGAATGACCCCCATAGTGTGGGCAATTAAATGGCGCCAATTGGTTGATTTTTGCAACTTTTATAACTGATAGCCAGGGATTGTATTTCAGCAAATAAAAGAAAGATGTAAGAAGAGGAGGAGGGGGAAATTTTCTTTACCCAACTCTGGCGGCTGAGATGTTAATATAAAAGTATACGATAAGTGCATATCCGTCAAAGTGTTAAATGTATTTTGGGGGTACAGTGAAATGTCTCTATACTGATTTTTAAGTTTTTATATACAATTTCTCTGACGTCCTAGTGGATGCTGGGGACTCCGAAAGGACCATGGGGAATAGCGGCTCCGCAGGAGACTGGGCACAAAAGTAAAAAGCTTTAGGACTACCTGGTGTGCACTGGCTCCTCCCCCCATGACCCTCCTCCAAGCCTCAGTTAGATTTTTGTGCCCGAACGAGACGGGTGCAGGCTAAGGGGCTCTCCTGAGCTGCTTAGTGTAAAAGTTTAAAGTAGGTTTTTTATTTTCAGTGAGACCTGCTGGCAACAAGCTCACTGCACCGAGGGACTAAGGGGAGAAGAAGCGAACTCACCTGCGTGCAGAGTGGATTGGGCTTCTTAGACTACTGGACATTAGCTCCAGAGGGACGATCACAGGCCCAGCCATGGATGGGTCCCAGAGCCGCGCCGCCGTCCCCCTTACAGAGCCAGAAGAGCAGAAGAGGTCCGGAAAATCGGCGGCAGAAGACGTCCTGTCTTCAATAAGGTAGCGCACAGCACCGCAGCTGTGCGCCATTGCTCTCAGCACACTTCACACTCCGGTCACTGAGGGTGCAGGGCGCTGGGGGGGGCGCCCTGAGACGCAATAAAAACACCTTATTTGGCAAAAAATACATCACATATAGCTCCTGGGCTATATGGATGCATTTAACCCCTGCCAATTTTTCCTTAAAAAAGCGGGAGAGAGGCCGCCGAGAAGGGGGCGGAGCCTATCTCCTCAGCACACTGGCGCCATTTTTTCCTCACAGCTCCGTTGGAGGAAGGCTCCCTGACTCTCCCCTGCAGTCCTGCACTACAGAAACAGGGTAAAACAAGAGAGGGGGGCACTAAATTGGCATATAAATATATACAGCAGCTATATTAGGGAAAAACACTTATATAAGGTTATCCCTGTATATATATAGCGCTCTGGTGTGTGCTGGCAAACTCTCCCTCTGTCTCCCCAAAGGGCTAGTGGGGTCCTGTCCTCTATCAGAGCATTCCCTGTGTGTGTGCTGTGTGTCGGTACGTTGTGTCGACATGTATGAGGAGGAAAATGGTGTGGAGGCGGAGCAATTGCCTGTGTTAGTGATGTCACCCCCTAGGGAGTCGACACCTGACTGGATGGTCTTATGGAAAGAATTACGTGATAGTGTCAGCACTTTACAAAAGACTGTTGACGACATGAGACAGCCGGCAAATCAGTTAATACCTGTACAGGCGTCTCAAACACCGTCAGGGGCTCTAAAGCGCCCGTTACCTCAGGTCGATACAGACACAGACACGGACACTGACTCCAGTGTCGACGGTGAGGAAACAAACGTATTTTCCAGTAGGGCCACACGTTACATGATCACGGCAATGAAGGAGGTTTTGAACATTTCTGATACTACAAGTACCACAAAAAAGGGTATTATGTGGGGTGTGAAAAAACTACCCGTAGTTTTTCCCGAATCAGATGAATTAAATGAGGTGTGTGATGAAGCGTGGGTTTCCCCCGATAAAAAACTGCTAATTTCTAAAAAATTATTGGCATTATACCCTTTCCCGCCAGAGGTTAGGGCGCGTTGGGAAACACCCCCTAGGGTAGATAAGGCGCTCACACGCTTATCAAAACAAGTGGCGTTACCGTCTCCTGATACGGCCGCCCTCAAGGAACCAGCTGATAGGAAGCTGGAAAATATCCTAAAAAGTATATACACACATACTGGTATTATACTGCGACCAGCAATCGCCTCAGCCTGGATGTGCAGTGCTGGGGTGGCTTGGTCGGATTCCCTGACTGAAAATATTGATACCCTGGACAGGGACAATATATTATTGACTATAGAGCATTTAAAGGATGCATTTCTATATATGCGAGATGCACAGAGAGATATTTGCACTCTGGCATCAAGAGTAAGTGCGATGTCCATTTCTGCCAGAAGAGGATTATGGACGCGACAGTGGTCAGGGGATGCGGATTCCAAACGGCATATGGAAGTATTGCCGTATAAAGGGGAGGAGTTATTTGGGGTCGGTCTATCGGACCTGGTGGCCACGGCAACGGCTGGGAAATCCACCTTTTTACCCCAAGTCACCTCGCAGCAGAAAAAGATACCGTCTTTTCAGGCTCAGTCCTTTCGTCCCCATAAGGGCAAGCGGGCAAAAGGCCACTCATATCTGCCCCGGGGCAGAGGAAGGGGAAAAAGACTGCAGCAAACAGCCTCTTCCCACGAACAGAAGCCCTCCCCCGCTTCTGCCAAGTCCTCAGCATGACGCTGGAGCCTTACAAGCGGACTCAGGCACGGTGGGGACCCGTCTCAAGAATTTCAGCGCGCAGTGGGCTCACTCGCAAGTGGACCCCCGGATCCTGCAGGTAGTATCTCAGGGGTACAAATTGGAATTCGAGACGTCTCCCCCTCGCCGGTTCCTGAAGTCTGCTTTACCAACGTCTCCCCCCGACAGGGAGGCGGTATTGGAAGCCATTCACAAGCTGTATTCCCAGCAAGTGATAATCAAGGTACCCCTCCTACAACAGGGAAAGGGGTATTATTCCACGCTGTTTGTGGTACCGAAGCCGGACGGCTCGGTGAGACCCATTTTAAATCTGAAATCCTTGAACACTTACATAAAAAGGTTCAAGTTCAAGATGGAGTCACTCAGAGCAGTGATAGCGAACCTGGAAGAAGGGGACTATATGGTGTCTCTGGACATCAAGGATGCTTACCTCCATGTCCCAATTTGCCCTTCTCACCAAGGGTACCTCAGGTTTGTGGTACAGAACTGTCACTATCAGTTTCAGACGCTGCCGTTTGGATTGTCCACGGCACCCCGGGTCTTTACCAAGGTAATGGCCGAAATGATGATTCGTCTTAATTATCCCTTACTTGGATGATCTCCTGATAAGGGCAAGGTCCAGAGAACAGTTAGAGGTCGGAGTAGCACTATCTCAAGTAGTACTACGACAGCACGGATGGATTCTAAATATTCCAAAATCGCAGCTGATTCCGACGACACGTCTGCTGTTCCTAGGAATGATTCTGGAACAGAAAAAGGTGTTTCTCCCGGAAGAGAAAGCCAGGGAGTTATCCGACCTAGTCAGGAACCTCCTAAGACCAGGCCAAGTGTCAGTACATCAATGCACAAGGGTCCTGGGAAAGATGGTGGCTTCTTACGAAGCGATTCCATTCGGCAGATTCCACGCAAGAACTTTTCAGTGGGATCTGCTGGACAAATGGTCCGGATCGCATCTTCAAATGCATCAGCGGATAACCCTGTCTCCAAGGACAAGGGTGTCTCTCCTGTGGTGGTTACAGAGTGCTCATCTCCTAGAGGGCCGCAGATTCGGCATTCAGGATTGGGTCCTGGTGACCACGGATGCCAGCCTGAGAGGCTGGGGAGCAGTCACACAGGGAAGAAATTTCCAGGGCTTGTGGTCAAGCATGGAAACGTCACTTCACATAAATATCCTGGAACTAAGGGCCATTTACAATGCCCTAAGTCAGGCAAGACCTCTGCTTCAGGGTCAGCCGGTGTTGATCCAGTCGGACAACATCACGGCAGTCGCCCACGTAAACAGACAGGGCGGCACAAGAAGCAGGAGGGCAATGACGGAAGTGGCAAGGATTCTTCGCTGGGCGGAAAATCATGTGATAGCACTGTCAGCAGTGTTCATTCCGGGAGTGGACAACTGGGAAGCAGACTTCCTCAGCAGACACGATCTTCACCCGGGGGAGTGGGGACTTCACCCAGAAGTCTTCCACATGATTGTGAACCGTTGGGAAAAACCAAAGGTGGACATGATGGCGTCCCGCCTCAACAAAAAACTGGACAGATATTGCGCCAGGTCAAGGGACCCTCAGGCAATAGCTGTGGACGCTCTGGTAACACCGTGGGTGTACCAGTCAGTGTATGTGTTCCCTCCTCTTCCTCTCATACCAAAAGTACTGAGAATCATAAGAAGGAGAGGAGTAAAGACTATACTCGTGGCTCCGGATTGGCCAAGAAGGACTTGGTACCCGGAAATTCAAGAGATGCTCACGGAAGACCCGTGGCCTCTACCTCTAAGAAAGGACCTGCTCCAGCAGGGACCATGTCTGTTCCAAGACTTACCGCGGCTGCGTTTGACGGCATGGCGGTTGAACGCCGGATCCTGAAGGAAAAAGGCATTCCGGATGAAGTCATCCCTACCCTGATCAAAGCCAGGAAGGATGTAACCGTACAACATTATCACCGTATTTGGCGTAAATATGTTGCGTGGTGCGAGGCCAGGAAGGCCCCTACAGAGGAATTTCAACTGGGTCGATTCCTGCATTTCCTGCAAACAGGACTGTCTATGGGCCTCAAATTAGGGTCCATTAAGGTTCAAATTTCGGCCCTGTCAATATTCTTCCAAAAAGAACTAGCTTCTGTTCCTGAAGTTCAGACGTTTGTCAAGGGAGTACTGCATATACAGCCTCCTTTTGTGCCTCCAGTGGCACCCTGGGATCTCAATGTAGTTTTGGGATTCCTAAAATCACATTGGTTTGAACCACTCACCACTGTGGACTTAAAATATCTCACATGGAAAGTGGTAATGCTGTTAGCCCTGGCTTCAGCCAGGCGTGTCTCAGAATTGGCGGCTTTATCCTATAAAAGCCCTTACCTAATTTTTCATACGGACAGGGCAGAATTGAGGACTCGTCCTCAATTTCTCCCTAAGGTGGTTTCAGCGTTTCACTTAAACCAGCCTATTGTGATGCCTGCGGCTACTAGGGACTTGGAGGATTCCAAGTTGCTGGACGTAGTCAGGGCCCTGAAAATATATGTTTCCAGGACGGCTGGAGTCAGAAAATCTGACTCGCTGTTTATCCTGTATGCACCCAACAAGCTGGGTGCTCCTGCTTCTAAGCAGACTATTGCTCGTTGGATTTGTAGTACAATTCAGCTTGCACATTCGGTGGCAGGCCTGCCACAGCCAAAATCTGTAAAAGCCCATTCCACACGGAAAGTGGGCTCATCTTGGGCGGCTGCCCGAGGGGTCTCGGCTTTACAACTTTGCCGAGCAGCTACTTGGTCAGGGGCAAACACGTTTGCTAAATTCTACAAATTTGATACCCTGGCTGAGGAGGACCTGGAGTTCTCTCATTCGGTGCTGCAGAGTCATCCGCACTCTCCCGCCCGTTTGGGAGCTTTGGTATAATCCCCATGGTCCTTTCGGAGTCCCCAGCATCCACTTAGGACGTCAGAGAAAATAAGAATTTACTTACCGATAATTCTATTTCTCATAGTCCGTAGTGGATGCTGGGCGCCCATCCCAAGTGCGGATTGTCTGCAATACTTGTACATAGTTATTGTTAAAAAAAAATCGGGTTATTATTGTTGTGAGCCATCTTTTCAGAGGCTCCTCTGTTATCATGCTGTTAACTGGGTTCAGATCACAAGTTGTACGGTGTGATTGGTGTGGCTGGTATGAGTCTTACCCGGGATTCAAAATCCTTCCTTATTGTGTACGCTCGTCCGGGCACAGTGTCCTAACTGAGGCTTGGAGGAGGGTCATGGGGGGAGGAGCCAGTGCACACCAGGTAGTCCTAAAGCTTTTTACTTTTGTGCCCAGTCTCCTGCGGAGCCGCTATTCCCCATGGTCCTTTCGGAGTCCCCAGCATCCACTACGGACTATGAGAAATAGAATTATCGGTAAGTAAATTCTTATTTTTTGTAAAAAAAAAAGTTATGAAAAACACTTGCAACTCCTATGTGGAATTCCATAAAAATTTACTTCTCTTTATTGGCCATATTTTCCAAATTAAAAACCTATATATATATTTTTATTATTATTATTATTAATTGGGAAATCGGGATGGGTGCCCAATGGTGCTCCACCATGTCCTGACATTTTTACATTAAAACAAGGATTTTTCCATGTTAAAAACCGCTTTAACGCCAATTGAAAGTTAAACCCACATTAACTTAATGTGTACTTCTAATAGAATCGCTATATAAGTCGTGGCTTTTACCCGTGGTAAAAAGTTGTGCGACCTAGTTCACTGCTAATTGAATATGACCCTATGTATTATTGGGTATTGTATGATTGGTCGACAGTCATAAACTCGACACAAGAATGTCTAACTGTTGACAGACACCAGATCAACATCCTCAAACTGTCAACAGTGATCATGTCTAACCAGATGAATTATGAACAAACTGTCCCTGGCGGTCTAGTGGATTCTCTCCTACTCCAGGCGGCAACGGTGGCTCCAACGTCTACTTCCAGGTCCTGGTGGCCATGTGACAGTCACTTCCATTGCAGACCAGTGTTCCAGTGACTATTTCTCCCCCTAACCTTCGACCCTGGTGCCTATCCCCCCTCCCCCTCAAAGCCTAACCCTAACCTCCCCCTGGTACTAATCCCTAACCCTCCTGCTGGCGCCTAACCCTAAACGCCAGCATCCTCGGAATGTTGACATATCACATGGCAACATTTCAGATCTTGACACTGAGAACCTGTTGAAAGTTTGAGGGTGTTGATCTGGTGTCTATCAACAGTTTGAACCATACTGGCATTCTACTGGTTACTGTCGACTAATTGACGGAATACTGTATTACAGTAGCCATGCAAATACCCACACTTTCCCTAATACACCACAAATATTGCCTTCAATTACTGCCTTAAGCTTAGCAGAACCTAGGATTGAGCCATGAGGTTCTACACTGGTCTCCAGCCCTTCATCTCAATTTATACCATTATCAACAACACTATGGGGCAGATTTATCAAATAGATGCAGTGCCAGCATAAACAATTCCCTTAACACTCTAGCTTTACTCTTCATCCCTTTGTCTTTTTCTTTCACTGAGGAACGTATAGCCATTGCACTGACCCGTATTAAAATAATTGTATTCAATAGAGCAGACTGGAACATCTGGCAGCAGCAACTCAGAGAGAGCGCGGCGCTGCGGCTTAGGTTGTTGCAATCCATTGCATGCCGTTAGGATAACAGCCTGAGCATAATCCATTTTACCGGATTATTACTTTGGATAAACTGCCAGGTATTGAGAAAATCGGGCAATTTGTGTAAGAACTTGTAGCGCAGTCACACTCCGTAAACTAACAACTCAATGGCGTTTAATGCACCGAGAGATTAGGAGGTGCTTTATTGCCAAACTGACCTTTATGTGCTCAGAACATTTGTGTGCGCACAGAACAGGTAGAGTAAGACAATACGTTTTCAGGAGAATGATTTTAATCTCGTTGCGTTACATTCTGGATGTTCTACAGAGCAGAGAGAATGAACTTCCAGCTGGGCAGTATAGTCCAACGGGATATGGAGCGGCCGTGCTGTCTAAACCTGCTTTGCACTGACCACATTGATGCTTTAGGAAGAATATACAGTAAGAAAAGATTAATCTACAAAATAACATTTATGCAGGAAATATAATGGGCCTCCCACACCCAAGCCCTCAGTAGCGCCCTCCTGACAGGAGCGGCCCACTCAGGGGCGCAGCCCAAAATCCCCTTTGGTTTTGCCGCGTGCCTTGATTCGTGTAGGTGCGCCTAACGATGTTTGCAAAGATGCTGCAGTTTGCACTGGCCAATGGGAGGCGCAAGATACAGTGATGGTGTTTTTTAGGCGCACTGGTGCACAGAGTTGCAGGGTAAGTAGCACAAAAACGAGACTTGAGTTTGCAAAACAAGATTACTGGAATGAGATAAGAGGGTAGAAAGGACAATTTTTTGTGTCATTCCTAGTTATCCTGAAGGATGCACGGCCGCTTTCACCACCCGGGAGCCTCGCCATACTTCAATTATACCCTCCCAACCGCACAGCTGTTCCTGCAAAACTCCAGCATGCTGCAGACATTACCGAGTGAGGCCCTTTTCAAGCCTCCCTCCTGCCTTTCTCCCCTTCCCAGACCCTCTACGGGACTCCAAGGGCTACTAGCATGCACTGCCCATGGGCCACTTGGATTGTGGAGGGGTGATTGGATGTCAGTGGTGCTAGTTACACGGTAATACCAGACCAGGGATAGCCAACATGTGGCACATTAGCTGCTGTGGTACTACACACCCCAGCATACCCTGCCACAGTTTTGCTGTTAGAGCATGCTAAATCTGTGGCAGGGCATGCTGGGATGTGTAGTTCCGGAGTGGCACAGTTTGTATACTCATGGTAAGGCAAGGCAAAGTACATGAGGGTTGAGGCCCCTGTTTGTGAGAGCTTACATTCTAAAGTGGAGGGGCAGAGGGATGACACAGATGAGGCAGACAGTGAGCGTGGAACAGAGGGCTAGGAGGAGAGATGGCTGGGCTTGATGAAGAAGTCTTGAGAGCCCGTTTGAAGTTTTGTTCAGCCAAGGATATCCTGAAAACCTGGGCCATTAGGGCACCTTGAGGGACGAGCTTGGTAACCTCTGTCCTAGTTGGTAGGAGGGCCTTAAACCGGGTACACACTGGAGCGACATTGGCCCGATATAATTTCTAGCCAAATCCGAATGACATATTGGGCATATCGCTCACTGGGGGTAATTGCAAGTTGATCGCAGCAGGAAATTTTTTAGCAGTTGGGCAAAACCATGTGCACTGCAGGGGGGGCAGATATAACATGTGCAGAGAGAGTTAGATTTGGGTGGGTTATATTGTTTCTGTGCAGGGTAAATACTGGCTGCTTTATTTTTACACTGCAATTTAGATTGCAGATTGAACTCACCACACCCAAATCTATCTCTCTCTGCACATGTTATATCTGCAGTGCACATGGTTTTGCCCAACTGCTAAAAAATTTCCTCCTGCGATCAACTTGGAATTACCCCCACTGTGTATGCCCGCTCACCGTGTATGCCCGCTCACCGTGTATGCCCGCTCACTGTGTATGCCTGCTCACCGTGTATGCCCGCTCACTGTGTATGCCCGCTGACCATGTATGCCTGCTCACCGTGTATGCCCGCTCACTGTGTATGCCCGCTCACCGTGTATGCCCGCTCACTGTGTATGCCCGCTGACCATGTATGCCTGCTCACCGTGTATGCCCGCTCACCGTGTATGCCCGCTCACTGTGTATGCCCGCTCACTGTGTATGCCTGCTCACCGTGTATGCCCGCTCACTGTGTATGCCCGCTGACCATGTATGACTGCTCACCGTGTATGCCCGCTCACTGTTGATAATGCTGATTTATCCTTAGGAATGAAAAGCTATACCTTATATACACTTTGAATACACTTTAACATGGAGCCGCTGCGGCCGCTATACTTAATACACACTCTACGTACTTTGTCCGCTATTAGCGTACAAAGTCCCGTACTGTGTGCGGCGTACAAACGCCGCACTGACGGTACAAAGTACTCACAGCGCGTACACACCCAGAGATACACTTTAAACCTTATACAGCAATGTGATGCGTTACTAATACACTTTAAACCTTATACAGCAATGCAATGATAATACGCTTTAAACCTCAGCAGGGCAATGATGACACGACACCAGATTGTAATTAAACCGCTGGGTTCCGAAACCACAGCGTATTATTGCTGAAAGGGGGTTACACTACAAATAATACAATACAATATAACAGAGTAAATGGCTACATTCAATGGTACATACGTGAGTGAATTCGCTTGCGCTTCCCGGTCCGGTCCTCCGTTATCTGATAGATAACGTTGTGAGTCTTGTGTCTGACCAGGCCAGCAGCAGGCTCTCTTTATACACTTCTTCCAAAAAGCAATACAATAGATACTGTAATCTCTTTGTCCATTGGACATAGGGATGCACATCTACAGTACAGGAGAGGTCATAGGTCGGTTTGAACAGGTGGGCGATGTCTGATCCAACTGCTCATGTGGGTGGTCTCCTCTGGATTCCCGCCGCATACATAATGTACAGTAAATACAGTTTATATCTATATTCTGCTCCTGCACATAACTATCCGCAGGAACATGCGATCTTCCTCAAACCAACACCGGAATGTTACCCTTAAAATATCCTACTGCTGGATACCAAACACCACCTTATAACCTTGTTCTGTCCCCTCCTATTCTGAAAAGGTGAATCCCTTTGTTCTGAAACCATTTAAACTGCTGTTACTTTCTGATGTGGTGCAGGGGGACTATGTGTACATTATGCACTATTTGTATTAAATATGTAATGTGTTTTGATAGCCTTCCATGCGTCCACAAACTCTACCATAAATACCCATACCACGCGCTGATGCGCAGGACCGCGGGAGTGACCATAGGCAAATTGCGAATATATGCACGCACAGCAGAACAAGTACACGCGCGGAGGCCATCTGTGTGTAGTTTGTACGTGATGTGTGTACTGCAATATTTTTCGACTTTGACAGTCCACCCTTTGGCAGTCACCAATAACTGCCACTATCTAATCACTAAACAGAAAAATATCTACACAATATCTACAGAAGTTTTGGATGGTCGGGGGAGAGTGGTAGGTAGGAAATGTATGACCTAGTGGGATAGTAAAAAGCATGTATGTATGAATCCATGTCTGAGGGGCATGTATCATCGTGCCGTATATGTTCTAAATAAGCTTCGAGGTATTGCGAAGTATACATTAAATCCTTCTCATCCCGTATCAAGGGTCTGTAAATGGGCCAACAAACACTACCGAGCTCTTTTCGGCTTCTTGTTAAAACAAATGGGGTGCACATTTAGTTGATGATACATGGAGGGGGAAACATAAGTGAGTGCTAGTATATGTGGATATCACCTGTCGACTATGTGTGCTATTAACTGGAGGTTGCAGAGATGAAGATAAGACACATATCTAAAATACATTCACATAAACATTTTGGGTAGGGCTGATGTCTTTTCCGGATGAATCTATCTGGGCAGAGGGGGAAACAAAAGAAAAACGGGTGAAAGAAACAGGCCATGAAATTCATGTGCAATCCTTATCATAACACTGTCTCTATGGATGGGTCATAACTTAAATCTGCTGCTATAACAGCGCCCTCGCTCCTTAGACTCATCAACTTTGTGCCGTGCTTGCGCCGCATCAGGATTCGAACATACCTAAATATCAAACCAATAATTATGACGACTCCCAGGATACAAAGGAGAAACTTCCCTACACTCATCCTTCTTGTAAGCTTGTAACTCCCTTCCCGTATACCTGAAGGTGTCGTCATACATCTCAGTGATATTATCTATCAAGTTCGCTAGCGCATGGATATACCATTAATTTATAATTCCTCTGGCAGTACGGGTGATGTCTAATGCGAGAAGGAATTGAATCCCGGTGGATTCGTGGATCAAATCAGAGGCTGCGTGCTCTGTCCTATCTATGAGGTGTCTCTTCATGATGTGTTCATAGTGAGTATAAGTATAAGGAGCCTGAGCACTGCGGTGAACGTCTTTCATCTTATCATGGGTTATGGTCATGACCTCTGGCAGTACTCTCCCAATATAACACAATCCCTCTGAGCTCGGGGCAAACCACTTGTACGCCTTCCTCCCACATATGAAATAGGCATCATCTGGGAGAACATAGGGGACAAAATATAACATCACCATATTACAAACTTTCCAAGTAAAGAAACCCATCCCTAGTTCTCCCATCTGCTCAGTACAAGTATCGGGCTGGATGATATGGGCACAATACCCTGGCGATACTTTTCCAACCCACATGGTCTTGCTTCCACGAGTATACCTATACCGAAAATACCTTCCACTGTTGGCTATTTGGCGTACAAGTTCAGGGTATCCTGTCAGCTCTGTGTGAAAAGGTAATTGTCTGGTTATTCCACGTCACTTCCCAATTTCCCGGTTTACGGTAATTGGAAATATTAAAACATAATAAGGATCTCTCTACATGATACTGGTGGAGCTACAAACTAGGGGGCCTAGAAATATTGAATTTCTTGTCCACCGGTCTCCCACCCCGTAATTCGAGTACCTCATCTATTGCTAAAGGGTATGGTACTAATCCTGACTTGCTCTGACCTTGAGGTACCTGTGATTACACCCAACATTCTGTATGGTTTAAGACCTTACCCACTAGTGAGTGGTAATCACTCAACGGATGACGGTCCATGTCGATATTAAGGTTGGACTGACATTTCTGGATGCACCCATCTTCAACTATATTCTCACAGTTCCTACAAATACAATATTCATCAGACAATAACCCCTCACAGTGCCTCCAAGCTCCTTGACTACCAGAGCGCTTACTGATGCCAGCCTTTACCAAAATTATGTGCTGATCCTGAGATCCTACAAATTCATACTTGCCATCAGAACCCATTCCAGATCCCTGCTCGACCTCTCTGGGACCCTCACCAAAACAAACTATCCTTATCAAAACCATAATTACTAACAGAACCCGAAACGCAGTCTCTTGTGATCGATCCATTTCGTTAGGGGAAAGGAAGAAAATAAGAAGGAGAAAAGAAAGGAAAAATGTAGGGGGAGGTGAAAAAAGAAAGTGGTACGACAACCGTTCTAGCTCTTGTTACTCTCTGTGCTCAGATGCCCTTCAACAGTCCTGCCTCTCAACTTTCCCGGAACAAATACTCTAGTGTCTCTTTGCTTTGCTCTTTGGACACACAGTTCACTTTGCTCTTTGAACATACAGTTACCAAACCACAAAAACTTGATGAAACTGCACGAGTTCTCTCCGGGTCAGTGACCTGCTTGCAGTGGGACGAGTGTATCCACGTCTCTCTTTCGGCGACCTTCAATGCTGTTGTGCTGGTTAACAAGACTTGATATGGTCCTTCCCACCTGTCTATGAGGCAACCTGAGCATAAGAAATTTCGAGACATCACATAATCCCCAGGTTCAATGTCATGACAATTGCTGTTCGGCAGGTCAGGAATCACCAGCTTTAAATTTCTTTGTTGATTTTTCAGCTGCTGGCTCATCCCAACCAAATATTTCACAGTCACTTCATTATTACATTTCAAATCATCCTGGGGGTCTATCATTACATGAGGTTGTCGACCAAAAAGAATTTCAAAGGGTGATAGGTTAAGGGGAGACCTGGGAGTGGTTCTGATGCTGTACAACACTAGTGGCAAAGCTTCTGGCCATGACAATCCAGTTTCAACCATTAATTTGCTCAGCTTGTTCTTAATAGTGCTATTCACTCTCTCCACCTTTGCACTCGCCTGTGGACGGTACGGAGTATACAGCTTGCTATTAATTCCCATCAGTTTGCACATGACCTGAAAGACTTCACCTGTAAAATGGGTACCCCTGTCACTTTCAATTATTCTAGGGATACCATATCTCACTTTCAATTATTCTAGGGATACCATATCTACACACAGATTCCTGCACAATTTTCTTTGCAGTGAACGTAGCAGTATTTGTGGCAGCAGGGAACGCTTCTACCCAATTAGAAAATACGTCAATACAAACTAACAGATATTTTAAATTCCCACAGGGTGGTAACTGTATGAAATCGATTTGTATTACCTGAAAAGGTCCGTCTGTCGGAGTAATATGGGATGGCTCTGTTGGTATTGACTTTCCAATATTCTTCCTCAAGCAAGTAAAACATGTTATTGCTCTCTTACCTGCATGAGAAGAGAATCCTGGCGCACACCAGTAGGCTCTCACCAGCTTACACATACCCTCTTTACACAGATGAGTCAGACCGTGTTCCGCCTCAGCTTAAGCTTGGAAGATATGCTCTGGGGGCTACTGGCTTACCTTGTCCACCTGTCCACAGTCCTGAGGATTCCTGGCCATATCACTTTGACCTCCAGACTGCCTTTTCCTGTAAAGAACACAAATCTTGCATTTCAATTAATTGTTGTGTGTTATCAGTTGTGTGAAGTAAACCGTCTGTGGAAAGCGAAAAGAAAGGGGAAATAATAAAAAGAAAATTTGTTAGATTTGCGTTCACCATCAGGCTGTCACACCATCATGCATATCGGTGTCTATGCACAGTCTCCCTTCACCAGTATTCTCATTCTCCACCCTTTGTGCATGACCAGGCACACTACGTTAATACTGGTGTCCCCATGCTGGTGAGATATACTGGATTTGGGCAGAGCTCTGAAAGACCGAGTAGGCATGTGGCATTTGAACTGTAATCCTGTCGGTGAACGTAAGAGATGAAGAGGAAACTTTGAAGACAAATCACATAGAGTTTAGTAACAGATAAGTTTGTAGAGGCAAAGAAGATTTTACAAAATTTGACATCTGGATTGGGCACTACGGGGGAATGATTCTCTACTCAGTCTGCTCCCCTTAAAGAAATTCTATGTGTGTTATATCTATACTGGGACTATCCCAGCCATCAATCCAGTGTCCTGTCCATTCTAAGTTCATAGGGAACCCGGTATCTTTGAGATAATTTCCTCTACCTGTGATGGACATGCATCTAGAACAGTGAAATGCAACATTAGTCTTCGTGGGTATCCAACATACTTTGTGCTTCCTGGGCGGAGCACTCTATATGTTTACCATCTCTAACAAAACTCCTGTTAAGTTACTTAGAGGTCACTTCTACTAGAGAGAGAAGCAGAAGTTTAGAGACCTCCTCCTAACCCCAGTAAGTTCTGTCAAAAAGGGTAAAGTTGCATTTATTCTGTTCTTCCCATTAACCGAATCTGTGTTTCCTATATGGCTCGTGATTCCTTACTATATGTCCCTTGATCCCGTCTATGTGTTTAATAACGTGGCTTGTTTTCTCTGTCTAGGGGTCTATATTGGCTATGTGTTCTACTACTCCTACAATCTCTGGCAAAATGCCCTTCCTTCCTACAAGTGTAACACATCCTAGGTCCTTTCTTACGATCCGTGTTTAGTGGTTTAGGTTGATGAGACTTTGGTGTAAGAGCCTGTATTCTTTCAATCCTCAGCCTCTCCTCCTGCAGTTCTCTACGCCTAGCAATATTCTTATGGTGTTCAATTGCGCACTCTCTAAGACAAGCTACTGTGACCTTACTCCAACTAGGCAAAGATGTTTGTACCCTGTCCCTTACTGTCTTACTGAGTCCGTCCATTAGCACAGAGACAGCCACTTCCCTATAATTCGCATCGTTCCCTATATCTGATACCCCTATGTATCTATCCATTATTTGCAGGGCCCGATGGAAATATTCAGATGTCATTTCATTTTCCCTCTGTTTTATGGAGAAAATTTTTCTCCACTTAACATTAATGGGGAAACACAACTCTAGTTGTCTATTAATTCGTTCTAAGTTCTCCTGATTGTGTTTGTCAGTCATAAGACTATCCGACTCTAACCTACAATCAGTGATAAATTTTTGGGTGGCAATATTAGGGGGTAGGCACGCTTTCAAAAATATCCGCCAGTGTTTGTTTTTCTGTTCATACGCATTACCCAGATCTCTGATAAATTTCTGACATCTGGCTAAATGCTTCCGAGGGTCGGGGAATTCTGAAATAATTGATCGCAGCTTATCTCTGGGCCACGGGCAATACATCGCATTATTCCTGGTGAGGACTACTCCCTGACTATCGGTTCCCCCATTGGGAGTTACTATCTCCAAGACAGGGTGTAATTCTACCATTCCGTTCCTAATCTGTTTACTGTGAGGTGTTGTTGTCTCTGTGCAATGAACTGTCTCACACTTACCGGTAGCTGTGACCTCACTAGTTCTTTCTTTGGGGAATATTGTTACTGCTCTACCTGGTTGGACAGGCCCCACCTGAGTGTCCTGCAAAATGACTGCTTGGAGGAGAGCTGTGATTTGGCTGGATCCTTCATCTTCCTGTGACCTATAACCTTGAAAAGACTTCAAAACAGGATACATCTTGCAAAAATTAGGGTTAATACATTGTTTTTGCATACTACTATCATTTACGGATATACCATTAACTGTAGCCATCTCTTCCCCTTCGACCTGTGTCGACACTGGTGTGTTTGTGTTCTCATTCCCGCTAGGTTTTGAACCTGTTTTGCAAATTTGTTCTCTTTGCATATCCCCCTCTTGCTGCCATAATTTTAAACAATCATTATGTCTAATCCTTTGTTTTCTGGATTTAAGAAGACATATTTTACGGCTTACATTCTGCAGTACCTCTGGTTCAAAGCTGCCCACCCTAGGGAATGGTTCCCTATCATTGTTAGTCATACATACCCACTCATTGCATAAAACTTCTGTGTGTGAACCATATTTTTCACACATGATAAACCTTGCTGAGCCTTTTGGCCACAATTCTACCTGAACCCTGTCTAAACGTCTCTTACTTGAGCAACTGGCTCCCATATTTGTGGGTCTCTTCTAATAACTTTAAAAAATTCCCACAAACACCAAAATACTCAATATAAGTAGACGGTGGAAGTATTCCCGAGCGCCTTCCACTCGCTCTCGCCCACGCTGGCCAGTGCAACGATACACTGTTGGTAGCGGATCACAATGTACCGAACTTAGGGCTCCTATCAGACCTTACACCGTAATTTCTTTCGGTGGAAGTTCTGTTTGGAATATTTTCCTGAGAGAGGCAGTGAAAAATTCCTTTTCGGTATCTTTCAACTGGAATTGTTTGTAGGGTGAAAAACAGAGAAATTAGATAACTATCCTTCACCCTTTCCAGTGAAGCCCACCAGGGAGATTTCCCAACGTTGTCAAAGAAAAACCCCTTTTTGTCTATTCAATCACGTCTGCGTATGCTCTTCCACAGCGCATGTGACACAATAGGTATCACGTTGTGCTGTGCAGAACACACGGACATGCGATGCAATAGCACAGCCTATAGATACTAGTTATCTATATGCCCTACAATTGCTGTAGACCACTTCAGCCTAGCCCACTCCAGACCACTTTAGACCACTTCAGTTGTATGGGATACCACTTCAGACCACTTCAGTTCCTAATAACGCAGGGTAGCGAACCCTACGCCACCGGGCCTCTACTAACCCAGTGTTGCCACTTCAGACCACTTCAGACCACTTCAGTTCTTGGGTTCAGTATCCACTCACTCCTGCATTCGCTCACTCAAATACACTTTATTTTTCTGTACAGAAAATTAGGATTCATTCAAGTTGGCAGCTTTACCCCCAGAGGCAATTAAAAAATATTTATACTAAATTTTGTATTTATATGAAATTTCTTTAAAAACCGGGTAGTTTGGTGCTATTGTAGCGTGGCTACTGTCCCGCCTTTACACTAAACGAACTATTGTGTAATTTGTACTTAGCGACCGTACTTCTTACGCAATTTGCGTAAACACGCTACCGTGCGTGTCTCTTACGCCACGTGTGCAGTTCCGTACTGTGTCCGAGACACGTGTACAAAACCGTACGTCCGCAATAGCACAAATCATACAATTCTATAAATGTGAGCAATAAAACTACTATTGCCCACTAAACACAATCCACACTTGTTCTGTTTTAACCCTCTTACTACTGGGCCAGAAATGCGTTTTGTGATTTTACTCTTACTCCCTTAAATACTTATTTTATTTTTAACTATATAGCAACAAATATCTCCGGTTTCACACAGGTTTAAATGATTCTAGCAATTTGAATGTTATGGCAACAATGTGAGAGAGTATGCAAAGTATGGGTGCCGTGTACGCTTTTGGCGCCCCCAAAAAATTCACAGATTTTAAATAGCTTTTTTCCTGTTTACCTTACGAGTTCTACCAGCATCTATACAAACCATACAGAGCAGACGCCATCTAATCAGCAATCAAGTAGGGTTTTCAGTGCATCCATCAACCAAGAAAAGGATACGTAGGATAACTTTCTGTCCACCCTTTGCTGATAGATTAAGTCTGCTGTGACCTGTTAGGTAGCAAGTATGTGGAAAACCGGAGGAGCCCCCAATTGATAATGCTGATTTATCCTTAGGAATGAAAAGCTATACCTTATATACACTTTGAATACACTTTAACATGGAGCCGCTGTGGCCGCTATACTTAATACACACTCTACGTACTTTGTCCGCTATCAGCGTACAAAGTCCCGTACTGTGTACGGATTTTGCGTACAAACGCCGCGCTGACGGTACAAAGTACTCACAGCGCGTACACACCCAGAGATACACTTTAAACCTTATACAGCAATGTGATGCGTTACTAATACACTTTAAACCTTATACAGCATTGCAATGCAATGATAATACGCTTTAAACCTTAGCAGGGCAATGATGACACGACACCAGATTGTAATTAAACCGCTGGGTTCCGAAATCAAAGCGTATTATTGCTGAAAGGGGGTTACACTACAAATAATACAATACAATATAACAGAGTAAATGGCTACATTCAATGGTACATACGTGAGTGAATTCGCTTGCGCTTCCCGGTCCGGTCTTCCGTTATCTGATAGATAACGTTGTGAGTCTTGTGTCTGACCAGGCCAGCAGCAGGCTCTCTTTATACACTTCTTCCAAAAAGCAATACAATAGATACTGTAATCTCTTTGTCCATTGGACACAGGGATGGTCATTTACAGTACAGGAGAGGCCATAGGTCGGTTTGAATAGGTGGGCGATGTCTGATCCAACTGCTCATGTGGGTGGTCTCCTCTGGATTCCCACCGCATACATAATGTACAGTAAATACAGTTTATATCTATATTCTGCTCCTGCACATAACTATCCGCAGGAACATGCGATCTTCCTCAAACCAACACCGGAATGTTACCCTTAACATACCCTACTGCTGGATGCCAAACACCACCTTATAACCTTGTTCTGTCCCCTCCTATTCTGAAAAGGTGAATCCCTTTGTTCTGAAACCATTTAAACTGCTGTTACTTTCTGATGTGGTGCAGGGGGACTATGTGTACATTGTGCACTATTTGGATTAAATATGTAATGTGTTTTGATAGCCTTCCATGCGTCCACAAACTCTACCATGAATACCCATACCACGCGCTGATGCGCAGGACCGCGGGAGTGACCATATGCAAATTGCGAATATATGCACGCACAGCAGAACAAGTACACGCGCGGAGGCCATCTGTGTGTAGTTTGTACGTGATGTGTGTACTGCAATATTTTTCGACTTTGACACTGTATATGCCCGCTCACTGTGTATGCCCACTGACCGTGTATGCCTGCTCACCATGTATGCCCGCTCACCGTTTATGCCCGCTCACTGTGTATGCCCGCTCACCGTATATGCCCGCTCACCGTGTATGCCCGCTCACTGTGTATACCCGCTCACCGTGTATGCCCGCTCACTGTGTATGCCCGCTCACCGTGTATGCCCAATATGCAGGTGGCCACAGTTGCTAGAGATGTATGTCGTCTGGTCGGCCTTGCTGCATGGCCAACTGGGTGATAATGCTTGTGACCTAGTTCTATATAAATGAAATTCGGAGCAGTATGTCGCTCCATCCTTCATATATCGTTCCAATGTGTACCCAGGATCCGATATGTCGGCCCGTCGGTCTAGGAACACATCGCTCAGTGTGTTCCCGGCATTAGAGGGATGGGGACTCAAATTCAGGTGGTGTTCCCCTTCAAGTAAATCATACTTAGCGACCTGGCTGCCCCCTTCTCTGGGGGGGGGTAGCTCGGTCGACACAAAGGGGGCGTGGCCAGCATGCAGGCGGGCTGTCCGGGGGCGTGGAGGCACGATCGCATCATTGTGCCCCCCCCCCCCCGGTTCTACAGTGCCGAGAAATTAGGCACTGTGTAGAAGGGGGTGGGGCTACAATGACACGATTCACAGTGAATTGCATCATCAGGTCCCCTCGGCCCACCCATTTGCACTCTACTGTGGGCAGCCGAGGGGGGGGAAGCAGGGGGAAGTAGTAGTATGTTGTAGCCGGGAGCGCCACACGATTTTTGGGAGCACCCAAGCCGTTCCGGGAGGGTAGGGAAGTATGAAGTATGTCTTTATGCAAAGGCATAATTCAGCTGATTACCTTTTCTATCCTTTCTTGTGTACAGTAGCACAAGTATTTTAGAGAAATGACAGAAGTAAAACAGAAATGTTTAATCGACATAGAGTAACAGCACAAAGACAAATCAATCACAGCGCTCTCTCCTTTGTGTGCGAGAGTGCCCAGAATGCAGCAATTCAGTAACGCGCTCTTCAGCTGTGACCTTGAATCCCGTGTACTTTACAAGACAAGACTGTGACGAGACGAGAGGCTACTTGTGTCAGAGGAAGCCTGGGAATGATGAATGCTGACTGCAGAATTCTCAGAATTCAAACTCTTTTACATGCAAGACACTGTACGAGTATCAAAAGCATACAGCTCCTGGCCGCGTGTAACACTTATCTCAGCCGCTGTTTGCTGGAGTTACGTGAAGAGTCTGTTGACGAGGGCTTACTGTTACTATGTCTATATAGGAGCACGATCACAATAAAAGGCAATTACGGAGGGTTTTAGGACCTAATTCAGATCTGATTGCAGCAGCAAATTTGTTAGCTAATGGGCAAAACCATGGGGCTAATTCAGACCTGATCGCTAGCAGGCGATTTTTGCACTGCTGCAATCAGATAGTCGCCGCCTACGGAGGAAGTGTATTTTAGCTGTGCAATTGTGCGAACGCATGTGTAGCAGAGCTGTACAAACTGATTTTGTGCCGTCTCTGCGCAGCCCAGGACTTACTCAGCCTCTGCGATCATATCAGCCTGTCCGGGACCGGAATGGACGTCAGACACCCGCCCTGCAAACGCTTGGACACGCCTGCGTTTTTCCAAACACTCCCAGAACACGGTCAGTTGACACCCACAAATGTCTTCTTCCTGTTAATCTCCTCTGCACGTATTATATCTGCCACACTTGCACTGCACATGGGCCCTCATTCCGAGTTGTTCGCTCGCAAGCTGCTTTTAGCAGCATTGCACGCGCTAAGCCGCCACCTACTGGGAGTGAATCTTAGCATAGTAGATTTGCGAACAAAAGATTAGCAGATTTGCGAATAGACACTTCTTAGCAGTTTCTGAGTAGCTCCAGACTTACTCTGCCACTGCGATCAGTTCAGTCAGTTTCGTTCCTGGTTTGACATCACAAACACACCCAGCGTTCGTCCAGACACTCCCCCGTTTCTCCAGCCACTCCCGCGTTTTTCCCCGAAACGGTAGCGTTTTTTCACACACTCCCATAAAACGGCCTGTTTCCGCCCAGAAACACCCACTTCCTGTCAATCACACTCCGATCACCAGAACGAAGAAAAAACCTCGTAATGCCGTGAGTAAAATACCTAACTGCATAGCAAATTTACTTGGCGCAGTCGCAGTGCGGGCATTGCGCATGCGCATTAGCGACTAATCGCTCCATTGCGGAAAAAAAATAACGAGCGATCAACTCGGAATGACCACCATGGTTTTGCCCAACTGCTAAAAAATTTGCTGCTGCAATCATCTCTGAATTATCCCCCATGTGCAGTGCAGGTGTGGCAGATGTAACATGTGCAGAGAGAGAGTTAGATTTGGGTGGGTTATATTGTTTCTGTTCAGGGTAAATACTGGCTATTTTATTTTTACAATGCATATTAGATTTCAATTTGAAAACAACCCACCCAAATCTACAGAGCCGGCCCTAACCAATATGATGCCCTAGGCAAGATTTTGGCTGGTGCCCCCTAGCACCACCGCTAGTTCCGCCTCTGACCCTGCACCTCTTTCCCAGCACCATCACCCCCCACCCATAGCAGTCCTTTTTTTTTTTTTCCTACCCCCTGTAATTTAAATAAGAACAGTGTGCACATTTGGCCTTACACATATGCCGCACATTATTAGTGCCCTTATACACATAATGACACATATAGTGCCCCTTACACATATGTTACACATTATTAATGCCCTTATACACATAATGACACATATAGTTCCCAGCGTGAGTCATCTGGCAGCTCTGCTAACGTCGGGTGCCTATTTTTTATGAAAGTGCATCTTATTTGCACTGCTATGTGGCTAGGATGCACAAGCAGCTTCTGCTGATTACAATGATATGCAGCATGCCTATATACTGTGTGCGACTGTGGCTGTATCTGCATATGAAATGCTACACACAGAATATAGGCATGCCGCATATCATTTTAATCAGCAGAAGCTGCTGATGCCCCTAGGCCTACCAGATGCCCTAGGCAATTGCCTAGTTTGCCTATACCTAGGGCCGGCTCTGCAAATCTAACTCTTTCTGCACATGTTACATCTGCCCCTCCTCCTGCACTGCACATGGTTTTGCCCATTAGCTAACAAATTTGCTGCTATGGTCAGATCTGAATTAGGCCCTAAAACTGCAAAAGAATAATGATGCAACTTTACATTCCAAGGGGGTAATTCTGAGTTGATCGCAGCAGGAACTTTGTTAGCAGTTGGGCAAAACCATGGCCCTCATTCCGAGTTGTTCGCTCGCTAGCTGCTTTTAGCAGCATTGCACACGCTAAGCCGCCGCCTACTGGGAGTGTATCTTAGCTTAGCAGAATTGCAAACGAAAGATTAGCAAAATTGCGAATAGACACTTCTTAGCAGTTTCTGAGTAGCTCCAGACTTACTCGGCATCTGCGATCAGTTCAGTCAGTTTCGTTCCTGGTTTGACATCACAAACACACCCAGCGTTCGCCCAGGCACTCCCCCGTTTCTCCAGCCACTCCCGCGTTTTTCCCAGAAACGGCAGCGTTTTTCACACACACCCATAAAACTGCAAGTTTCCGCCCAGAAACACCCACTTCCTGTCAATCACACTCTGATCAGCAGAACGAAGAAAAAACCTCGTAATGCCGTGAGTAAAATACCAAACTTCTTAGCAAATTTACTTGACGCAGCCGCAGTGCGAACATTGCGCATGCGCAGTTAGCGGAAAATCGCACCGATGCGAAGGAAAATAACGAGCGAACAACTCGGAATGAGGGCCCATGTGCACTGCAGGGGAGGCAGATATAACATGTGCAGAGAGAGTTAGATTTGGGTGTGGTGAGTTCAATCTGCAATCTAAATTGCAGTGTAAAAATAAAGCAGCCAGTATTTACCCTGCACAGAAACCAGAGCCTGCCCTAACCAATATGATGCCCTAGGCAAGATTTTGGCTGGTGCCCCCTAGCACCGCCACTAATTCTGCAGGAGATTCCTGCCATGAGTCAGCTGGCAGCTCTGCTAACGTCGGGCGCCTTTTGTTTATGAAAATGCATCATATTATTTGCATTACTATGTGGCTAGGATGCACAAGCAGCTTCTGTTGATTAAAATGATATGCAGCATGCCTATATTCTGTGTGCGACTGCGGCTGTATCTGCATATGAAATGCTACATTACAGTGATTTCCAGGAATACACTGTAACGTAGCATTTTGTATGCAGATACAGCCGCAGTCACACACAGAATATAGGCATGCCGCATATCATTTTAATCAGCAGAAGCTGCTGGTGCCCCTAAGCATACCAAATGCCCTAGGCATTTGCCTAGTTTGCCTATGCCTAAGGCCTGCTTTGACAGAAACAAAATAACTCACCCAAAACTAACTCTCTCTGCAAATGATATATCTGCCCCCTCCCCCTGCAGTGCACATGGGGGGTGATTCCGAGTTGTTCGCTCGCTAGCAGATTTTAGCAGTATTGCACACGCTAGGCCGCCGCCCTCTGGGAGTGTATCTTCGCTTAGCAGAATTGCGAACGAAAGATTAGCAGAACTGCTACTAAATAATTCTTTGCAGTTTCTGAGTAGCTCCGGACCTACTCACGATTAGCGATCAGTTCAGTCAGTTTCGTTCCTGGTTTGACGTCACAAACACGCCCTGCGTTCGGCCAGCCACTCCCCCATTTCTCCAGCCACTCCCGCATTTTTCTCTGGCACGCCTGCGTTTTTCCGCAAACGCCGTGAAAACGCTGAGTATCCGCCCAGAAACACCCACTTCCTGTCAATCACACTCCGATCACTTCAACAATGAAAATTCTTCGTTCTGCCATGAGTAAATCTACTAAGTTTTGAGCTAAAATACTTGGCGCAGGCGCACTGCGTACCATGCGCATGCGCATTTTCGCATTAATCGCTCCGTTGCGAAAATCGTCAAACGAGCGAACAACTCGGAATGACCCCCATGGTTTTGTCCAACTGCTAAAAATTTTCCTGCTGCGATCAACTTGGAATTACCCCCCAAATCCCCACCAACCTTCATGAGATGATTGGACCCCAGCTCATGATCAGTGGTTGGGTTCAGTTTTCCATCCCTATGTGTTAAGAGCTCTGACTGTATACCTTTGCAGCCAATGGCTGGGCCCGCTGGAATAAGGCGTCGATTTGTTGGCAGGTTTGGTTTTGTGGGAAAGACACATTGGGGGTCATTCCGAGTTGATCGTAGCTGTGCTAAATTTGGCACAGCTACGATCGTAAACTCAGACATGCGGGAGCATGCCCAGCACAGGGCTAGTCCGCCGCGCATGTCAGTGCCGCCACCCCACACAAATACTCTGTGGAGTAACTCCCGGCCAGCGCCCCCCCAACGGTCCGGCCACGCCTGCGTTGGCCGGACCGCACCTACTAGACGCGGCTTAACGCTCAGCTCCCTCCCGCCCAGTGACCGCCTCTGTCTCAGAGGCAATCGCTGGGCACCGACGAATGCCATGCGCAGTTCCGACCCGATCGCTGCGCTGCGACAAACTGCAGCGTGCGATCGGGTCAATATGACCCCCATAGGCCCAAGGCAAAGCTGGCAAGCCCGACAGATGCAATATGCTGCTAATGTTGTACTTTAGTGTTTTCTATATTAGTAATAATTATGTTTTATGAACAATGGGATCAGGGCTGAATAATTTCCATGTATTTATATACATAAGAATGCACCTGTACAGTCTCTGGGATTAAACCAACATTGCACGGCCATGAAGCATCAAAGAGGGGAGGGAGCAGGTACGTAACCAAGACGTAACAAGCCCACTGGTGAATGTGCCGCCGCTACACAGCAGCACACACCACAGATATGTGTACAACAAACGGACACCGTTTCACTCCCTACAGGGGCCATACACAGCATCCAAGCCCACCTAATGTCTCTGCCACCTAGTGAGGAAACTCATGAGGAAAGAATTGGCACAGGGGTCGGCTCTTATCTGGCTCCGGACCCTGGAATTACTCTTTCACTAATGCACGCACATGTGGCAGATTCGTGTGGTATCAGTTCTACGTAGAGCTGCAGTGAACCTGCTAACTAGTCCCAGATCAGGACAATGCAATTAGTGATGAGCGGGTTCAGTTCCTCGGAAATCGAACCCCCCCGAACTTCACCCATTTTACACGGGTCCGAGGCATACTCGGATTCTCCCGTATGGCTCGGTTAACCTGAGCGCGCCCGAACGTCATCATCCCGCTGTCGGATTCTCGCGAGATTCGGATTTTATATATGCAGCCGCTCGTCGCTGCCATTTTCACTCGTGCATTGGAAATGTTAGGGAGAGGACGTGGCTGGCGTCCTCTCCGTTTATTAATCTTGATGCAAAAATATTTGTGCTTATTCCTTAATTGTGGGGACTGGGGAGCAGCTGTATTATATAGCAGGAGTACAGTGCAGAGTTTTGCTGATAAGTGACCACCAGTTATCCGTTCTCTGCCTGAAAAACGCTCCATATCTGTGCTCAGTGTGCTGCATATATCTGTGCTCACACTGCTTAATTGTGGGGACTGGGGAACAGCTGTATTATATAGCAGGAGTACAGTGCAGAGTTTTGCTGACCAGTGACCACCAGTATACGTTGTCTGCCTGAAAAACACTCCATATCTGTGCTCAGTGTGCTGCTTTATTGTGGGGACTGGGGACCACCAGTATAATTAATATTATATAGGAGGAGTACAGTGCAGAGTTTTGCTGACAGTGATCACCAGTATACGTTGTCTGCCTGAAAAACACTCCATATCTGTGCTCAGTGTGCTGCATATATCTGTGCTCACACTGCTTAATTGTGGGGACTGGGGAGCAGCTGTATTATATAGGAGGAGTGCAGTGCAGAGTTTTGCTGACAGTGACCACCAGTATACGTTGTCTGCCTGAAAAACACTCCATATCTGTGCTCAGTGTGCTGCATATATCTGTGCTCACACTGCTTTATTGTGGGGACTGGGGACCACCAGTATATTATATAGGAGGAGTACAGTGCAAAGTTTTGCTGACAGTGACCACCAGTATACGTTGTCTGCCTGAAAAACACTCCATATCTGTGCTCAGTGTGCTGCATATATCTGTGCTCACACTGCTTAATTATGGGGACTGGGGAGCAGCAGTACTATATAGGAGGAGTACAGTGCAGAGTTTTGCTGACAGTGACCACCAGTATACGTTGTCTGCCTGAAAAACACTCCATATCTGTGCTCAGTGTGCTG
Source organism: Pseudophryne corroboree (assembly GCF_028390025.1). Lineage (NCBI taxonomy): Eukaryota > Metazoa > Chordata > Amphibia > Anura > Myobatrachidae > Pseudophryne > Pseudophryne corroboree. Next base: position 808,166,817 of record NC_086449.1, on the reverse strand, counting down.
CATATATCTGTGCTCACACTGCTTTATTGTGGGGACTGGGGACCACCAGTATATTATATAGGAGGAGTACAGTGCAAAGTTTTGCTGACTGTGACCACCAGTATACGTTGTCTGCCTGAAAAACACTCCATATCTGTGCTCAGTGTGCTGCATATATCTGTGCTCACATTGCTTAATTATGGGGACTGGGGAGCAGCTGTATTATATAGGAGGAGTACAGTGCAGAGTTTTGCTGACAGTGACCACCAGTATACGATGTCTGCCTGAAAAACACTCCATATCTGTGCTCAGTGTGCTGCATATATCTGTGCTCACACTGCTTTATTGTGGGGACTGGGGACCACCAGTATATTATATAGGAGGAGTACAGTGCAGAGTTTTGCTGACAGTGACCACCAGTATACGTTGTCTGCCTGAAAAACACTCCATATCTGTGCTCAGTGTGCTGCATATATCTGTGCTCACACTGCTTTATTGTGGGGACTGGGAACCACCAGTATATTATATAGGAGGAGTACAGTGCAGAGTTTTGCTGACAGTGACCTCCAGTATACGTTGTCTGCCTGAAAAACACTCCATATCTGTGCTCAGTGTGCTGCATATATCTGTGCTCACCCTGCTTAATTGTGGGGACTGGGGAGCAGCTGTATTATATAGGAGGAGTACAGTGCAGAGTTTTGCTGACAGTGACCACCAGTATACGTTGTCTGCCTGAAAAACACTCCATATCTGTGCTCAGTGTGCTGCATATATCTGTGCTCACACTGCTTTATTGTGGGGACTGGGGACCACCAGTATATTATATAGGAGGAGTACAGTGCAGAGTTTTGCTGACCAGTGACCACCAGTATACATTGTCTGCCTGAAAAACACTCCATATCTGTGCTCAGTGTGCTGCATATATCTGTGCTCACACTGCTTTATTGTGGGGACTGGGGACCACCAGTATTATATAGGAGGAGTACAGTGCAGAGTTTTGCTGACAGTGACCACCAGTATATATAGCAGTATGGTACGGAAGGCCACTGCTCTACCTACCTCTGTGTCGTCAAGTATACTATCCATCCATACCTGTGGTGCATTTCAGTTGTGCGCAGTATATATAGTAGTAGGCCATTGCTATTGATACTGGCATATAATTCCACACATTAAAAAATGGAGAACAAAAATGTGGAGGTTAAAATAGGGAAAGATCAAGATCCACTTCCACCTCGTGCTGAAGCTGCTGCCACTAGTCATGGCCGAGACGATGAAATGCCATCAACGTCGTCTGCCAAGGCCGATGCCCAATGTCATAGTAGAGAGCATGTAAAATCCAAAAAACAAAAGTTCAGTAAAATGACCCAAAAATCAAAATTGAAAGCGTCTGATGAGAAGCGTAAACTTGCCAATATGCCATTTACGACACGGAGTGGCAAGGAACGGCTGAGGCCCTGGCCTATGTTCATGGCTAGTGGTTCAGATTCACATGAGGATGGAAGCACTCATCCTCTCGCTAGAAAAATGAAAAGACTTAAGCTGGCAAAAGCACAGCAAAGAACTGTGCGTTCTTCTAAATCACAAATCCCCAAGGAGAGTCCAATTGTGTCGGTTGCGATGCCTGACCTTCCCAACACTGGACTGGAAGAGCTTGCGCCTTCCACCATTTGCACGCCCCCTGCAAGTGCTGGAAGGAGCACCCGCAGTCCAGTTCCTGATAGTCAAATTGAAGATGTCACTGTTGAAGTACACCAGGATGAGGATATGGGTGTTGCTGGCGCTGGGGAGGAAATTGACAAGGAGGATTCTGATGGTGAGGTGGTTTGTTTAAGTCAGGCACCCGGGGAGACACCTGTTGTCAGTGGGACGAATATGGCCATTGACATGCCTGGTCAAAATACAAAAAAAATCACCTCTTCGGTGTGGAATTATTTCAACACAAATGCGGACAACAGGTGTCAAGCCGTGTGTTGCCTTTGTCAAGCTGTAATAAGTAGCGGTAAGGACGTTAACCACCTAGGAACATCCTCCCTTATACGTCACCTGGTCCGCATTCATCAGAAGTCAGTGACAAGTTCAAAAACTTTGGATGACAGCGGAAGCAGTCCACTGACCACTAAATCCCTTCCTCTTGTAACCAAGCTCCTGCAAACCACACCACCAACTCCCTCAGTATCAATTTCCACCTTACACAGGAAAGCCAATAGTCCTGCAGGCCATGTCACTGACAAGTCTGACGAGTCCTCTCCTGCCTGGGATTCCTCCGATGCATCCTTGAGTGTAACGCCTACTGCTGCTGGCGCTGCTGTTGTTGCTGCTGGGAGTCGATCGGCATCCCAGAGGGGAAGTTGGAAGACCACTTGTACTACTTCAAGTAAGCAATTGACTGTCCAACAGTCCTTTGCGAGGAAGATGAAATATCACAGCAGTCATCCTGCTGCAAAGCGGATAACTCAGGTCTTGACAGCCTGGGTGGTGAGAAACGTGGTTCCGGTATCCTCCGTTAATTCACAGGCAACTAGAGACTTGATTGAGGTACTGTGTCCCCGGTACCAAATACCATCTAGGTTCCATTTCTCTAGGCTGGTGATACCGAAAATGTACACAGACCTCAGAAAAAGAGTCACCAGTGTCCTAAAATATGCAGTTGTACCCAATGTCCACTTAACCACGGACATGTGGACAAGTGGAGCAGGGCAGACTCAGGACTATATGACTGTGACAGCCCACTGGGTAGATGTATTGCCTCCCGCAGCAAGAACAGCAGCGGCGGCACCAGTAGCAGCATCTCGCAAACGCCAACTCGTTCCTAGGCAGGCTACGCTTTGTATCACCGCTTTCCATAAGAGGCACACAACTGACAACCTCTTACGGAAACTGAGGAACATCATCGCAGAATGGCTTACCCCAATTGGACTCTCCTGGGGATTTGTGACATCGGACAACGCCAGCAATATTGTGCGTGCATTACATCTGGGCAAATTCCAGCACGTCCCATGTTTTGCACATACATTGAATTTGGTGGTGCAGAATTATTTAAAAAACGACAGGGGCGTGCAAGAGATGCTGTCGGTGGCCCGAAGAATTGCGGGCCACTTTCGGCATTCAGCCACCACGTGCCGAAGACTGGAGCACCTCTTTTTTTCTTTGCATCATGTGATCTTTGGGGACTATTTTTTTGAAGTGCCATCCTGTCTGACACTGCAGTGCCACTCCGAGATGGGCCAGGTGTTTGTGTCGGCCACTTGTGTCGCTTAGCTTAGCCATCCAGCGACCTCGGTGCAAATTTTAGGACTAAAAATAATATTGTGAGGTGTGAGGTGTTCAGAATAGACTGAAAATGAGTGGAAATTATGGTTATTGAGGTTAATAATACTATGGGATCAAAATGACCCCCAAATTCTATGATTTAAGCTGTTTTTGAGGGTTTTTTGTAAAAAACACCCGAATCCAATACACACCCGAATCCGACAAAAAATTTTCAGGGAGGTTTTGCCAAAACGCGTCCGAATCCAAAACACGGCCGCGGAACCGAATCCAAAACCAAAACACAAAACCCGAAAAATTTCCGCTGCACATCACTAAATGCAATCCTGGTTATTACTTGACCTTTCACATCAGGTCTATCTTCCGAAATCGGGCTGATTTTTCCATCTGTTGTCATGGCATCACCTCATGGTAAATGTCTGGCAAATATGGTGAGCCCTAAACTAGGCGTGCCTCCATAAATGCTATTTCACTCGTGGCAGCTCATTTAAATAATCCCATCGTGCAAAATTAATTATCTTGCGTATTAGTGTAATGCTCTAGCCATTTTCTGCATCCTGCAAATGACACTACTTTGGCGCACATTCCAGGTGAATTTCCATGAAATCAAGCACACTTTCACCAAAATACTGTAGGCTTATGCCTCCCCAAAATAGTTTTTTCTGTTGCCCGATTTGCAGGACCGGATTATGGATTGTAGGGACACTACCAATAAAACTGTCAATAATATATGCTGAAGATGTTATTAAAAAGTATAATGGGGGTCATTCCGAGTTGTTCGCTCGCAAGCGGATTTTAGCAGATTTGCTCATGCTAAGCCGCCGCCTACTGGGAGTGAATCTTAGCATCTTAAAATTGCGAACGATGTATTCGCAATATTGCGATTACACACCTCGTAGCAGTTTCTGAGTAGCTTCAGACTTACTCGGCATCTGCGATCAGTTCAGTGCTTGTCGTTCCTGGTTTGACGTCACAAACACACCCAGCGTTCGCCCAGACACTCCTCCGTTTCTCCGGCCACTACTGCGTTTTTTCCGGAAACGGTAGCGTTTTTTCCCACACGCCCATAAAACGGCCTGTTTCCGCCCAGTAACACCCATTTCCTGTCAATCACATTACGATCGCCAGAACGATGAAAAAGCCGTGAGTAAAATTCCTAACTGCATAGCAAATTTACTTGGCGCAGTCGCAGTGCGGACATTGCGCATGCGCATTAAGCGGAAAATCGCTGCGATGCGAAGATTTTTACCGAGCGAACAACTCGGAATGACCCCCAATGTGTAAATACTTCAGCATCATAAATGTATTCAACGCACCAGTGGCAAACGCAGGATTTCTAGAGGGGGGTTTCCAAATGTAATCCACAGTCTACCACTCTGCAGAACATGGAATACAGTATTAATATGTAACACTATAGATGGTCTATAGTATAGACCAGGGGTGGCCAACCAGTCGGAGGCAAAGAGCCAGAAAAGATCCATAGGCAAGTGCAAGAGCCACTATCATGTGCAAAAATGGGGGTGTGGTCTAGTTGACACGAAGCCACGCCCCATTTTTGTGCACACACCTTTCGGTATGACGTTTGTAGGAGTGTGAGCTTGTGTCAACCCTGTTTAGTCATGCTGTACAGTGCCACATACATATAAAAATGCCAGATAAATATACGCCCCCAGTGCCAGATACATATACGCCCCCAGTGCCAGATACACATGTCCCCACAGTGCCAGATATGCCCCCGATGCAGATACACATGTCCCCACAGTGCCAGATATGCCCCCGATGCAGATACACATGTCCCCACAGTGCCTCCCACAGTGCCAGATATGCCCACACAGTGCCAGGGGTGGTCTTCAGTATGCCGGCTGTCGGGATCCCGGCGCACAGTATACCGGCGCCGGAATCCCGACAGCCGGCATACCAACACTTGTTCTCTCTCGTGGGGGTCCACGACACCCCTGGAGGGAGAATAAAATAGCGTGGCAGGCGTAGCGTGCCACCGTGCCCGCAGCGTGGCGAGCGCAGCGAGCCCACAAGGGGCTCATGTGGCAGCAGCTCTAGTAATGTCGGTATGCCGGCGGTCGGGCTCCCGGCGCCGGTATGCTGGTCGCCGGGAGCCCGACCGCCGGCATACCATACTACACCCCAGTGCCAGATATCCCCCAGTGCCAGATATGCCCTCAGTGCAGATACACATGCCCATACAGTGCCAGATATGCCCACACAGTGCCAGATATGCCCTCAGTGCAGATACACATGCCCCCACAGTGCCAGATATGCCCCCAGTGCAGATACACATGCCCCCACAGTGCCAGATATGCCCCCAGTGCAGATACACATGTCCCCACAGTGCCTCATATGCCCCCACAGTGCAGATACATATGCCCCCACAGTGCAGATACACATGCCCCCACAGTGCCTCATATGCCCCCACAGTGCAGATACATATGCCCCCACAGTGCAGATACACATGCCCCCACAGTGCCTCATATGCCCCCACAGTGCAGATACATATGCCCCCACAGTGCAGATACACATGTCCCCACAGTGCCTCATATGCCACCACAGTGCAGATACATATGCCCCCACAGTGCAGATACACATGCCCCCACAGTGCAGATACACATGCCCCCACAGTGCCTTACTCCCCCCCCCCCCCAAAAAAAAGTGCTGCTTACCACGCTGCTGTGAGGGGAAGGAGAGTGCAGCGTGCGCCTCTCCTACCCCTCCGTCTCCGGCAGCGGTGTGTATCTTCAATTCGGCGCCGGCCCATGAGCCAATTAGAGCTCGCGGACCGGCAGTCAATCAGGAGCCTTAGCTGCCGGTCCGCGAGCTCTGATTGGCTCACGGGCCGCCGCAGAATTGAAGATACACACCGCCGCTGGAGGCCTGCTGCTGTGAGTCTGGTGTGTCGGGCAGCGGTGGCCGGGAGCGGATCGAGCCGCATGCGGAGGATGAAAGAGCCGCGGGTTAGCCACCGCTGGTATAGACTGTATCAAACATTTAAATAATATACAGTAAATAAGATAAGTGGTTATGAAAAAGGTTAAACATACTATAATAAATAAATACGCAAACACAAAGGAATCAATACTACACTTCTCCCACCTCATGATAAGGCTCCTGTCTCTTCTTCCTGGTAGCTACTCTCTGGTCCAGTGCACTTATTGGATGGTCAGATCCACACACAGCAAACTTGATAGAAACTGCTACCACTGGGCATGTACAGCAGCTCTGCTCTGTCTCTTAACTTGCATGATGTGGCAGCAGCTCTAGTAATCGTATTATATACTGTTGCTATTGTCAAAATGTGAGCCAATTGCCAAGAGAAGGGGGGCTTCCGGGCAACCAGAACCCCCCCCCCCCCCCCCTGTGTTTGCGCTGTAGTGCCCCCAGTTCACATTATCTCACCCCCCCCCCCCATTATTGGTGATGTAGCTACACTATGTGTGGGGGCTCCCAGTGTGGGGATCGTGACCGTTGGGACGAGATGTCGGTCGGCTGTACACACTGAACGATATAGCGATATATAGTTCATGGCCGCATTCAGCAGCATGGCGTCAGCCGCTGGGTCGTCCCATCTGCCGTGCAGCACAGACGATGGGATGACCCCAGTGTCGGCATGCGGGAGTGAGCAGTAGTGAGTACACACTATCTGATGTGCACGATATATCGATGGGGATCTTCCAGATCGGATGACATATCGCCTAGCGCAGACCTGGCCAAACTGGTCCTCGAGATCTACCATCGGTTCACGGGTTCCAGATCACCTAGCCGGTGCACAGGTGCAGTCATTACTAACCGTCACATGTACAAACATGTGGTGCATTCCTAACCGACATTCTACAGATACACAAGCGGCCTGGAAAACATGGACTGCTGGTAGAGCTCGAGGACCGGTTTGGCCAGCCCTGGCCTAGTGGGGTGTGGTATTGAAAGTCGACAGTAACTAGGTCGACAATGTCTAGGTCGACCACTATTGGTCGACAGTAACTAGGTCGACAGGGTGTCTAGGTCGACAGGGTCTTTATGTCGACATGTTCTAGGTCGACATGTTCTATGTCGACAGGTCAAAAGGTCGACATGCGTCTTTCATGTTATTTTGGTGTCGTTTTCTTCGTAGAGTGACCGGGAACCCCAATTAGTGCACCGCGTCCCCTCGCATGGCTCGCTTCGCTCGCCATTCTTCGGGCATGGTGCCTTCGCTCCGCTACTGCTTCGCTCGGCACAGATTACCGTTCCAATCGTAGTCCACGTGGATCGTTAAGTATGAAAAGGTTCAAAAAAAGAAAAAAATTGTGAAAAACTCATGTCGACGTTTTGACCTGTCGACCTAGAACATGTCGACCTAAAGACCCTGTTGACCTAGACACCCTGTCGACCTAGTTACTGTCGACCAATAGTGGTCGACCTAGACATTGTCGACCTAGTTACTGTCGACTTTCAGTCCGGATCCCGGCCTAGTGTATGCCCAGCATAAGATTTGGGTGGGGTGTGTCCAAACTCATATCTACATTGCAGGCTAATAAAAAAAGCTGTCCAGCATCTGTGAGCTACATGCAAAGGCAGCCAGTATTTACCCTGCATGCACCGACTCAGAGTTTTGGTTTGCTTCCTATACTTGTAATTGGATGCATTTTGTGCATTCAACTTTTTGTGCTTTTCAATGAAATGAAGGGCCTAATTCAGCATTCGCATGCTGAAGCCCTGTTATGTGGTTGGTATTTTGGGGGTCATTCTGACTCGTTCGCACGCAGCGGTTGTTTGCTGCGGTGCGAACGGGTCAGAACTGCGCATGCGCTACGTGCGCATTGTGCACGCCCACCACTGCCCGGCGACAGACGTTGCCAGGCAACAGAGCGCCTAGCGTGAAGAAAAGACATAGCGCTGGACGGAAAGAAGATTGACAGCGGAGAGGCGGTCCGGGCGGATACTCACCGTTGGAGGCCGTTTTCGGAGAGTGGTAAGAAGAACGCAGGCGTGTCCAGGCGAACGGAGGGCGGATGTCTGACGTCAGGACCGGGACCTTCATGGCTGGATCTGTCGCACTCGGTAAGTAGCTGCAGGGCTGGTCTTGTTTTGCAGGAAAATTTGTAAGCATAGCAGGGCTGCACAAGCGATCGCAGCCCTGCTATGCTAAAATACACTCCCCCATAGGCGGGGATTAGTTGATCGCAGCAGCAGCAAAAAGTTGCCAGCTGCGATCAACTCAGAATGACCCCCTTTATCTCCTTCCAAGTTTTGATACATCTCCCCCTACGTTGCAGTGTAAAAGGGGCCTAAACAAAATGTAATTAAGTGGAAAAATGTTACATTTGTAATTAGTTAATTAATAGTCTACAATCCGTATTTAGTTCCAGTTTCAAGGTGGAGAACAATGGCGACTGGACTTGAAAGTGACATTTTCCTATTAGCGGGATGCCCAGTGATTGTTTCATTCTTTGCTCTGTTTAGCAAACTCTAACGTTCCATATTGAAGTTTGCAGTTGTAGAAGTTTCTCCTCACCTGTCCCCGTATCCCGTGGGAGCTGGAACACATTTCATCTGCTTCTTATTTTTTCACAGACTTCCAATCTCTAAAGGCTTGTTACAATTTTAAAAGTAATTGATCTGAAATTTCAAAAGCAACTTCAATTGTGGAACTTTGTCTAATGTTTCTTGTCTACTTGTAGCACAAAAAAAACCCCATTCTAAGCTTTTATAAAAATGCTGGCTCGGCATGATCATCATTCATTTAGTTTGGGAAAAGCAAAATGAAGCTATTTTATGCCTGTGTGACCAGCACACAGGCCCTCATTCCGAGTTGATCGCTCGCTAGCTGCTTTTAGCAGCAGTGCAAACGCTAGGCCGCCGCCCTCTGGGAGTGTATCTAAGCTTAGCAGAAGTGCGAACGAAAGGATCGCAGAACTGCTCGAAAAAATGTTCATGCAGTTTCTGAGTAGCTGCAGACCTACTCCTACCTTGCGATCACTGCAGACTATTTAGTTCCTGTTTTGACGTCACATACACGCCCTGCGTTCGGCCAGCCACTCCCCCGTTTCTCCAGGCACGCCTGCGTTATCTTCTGACACGCCTGCGTTTTTTAGCACACTCCCGGAAAACAGTCAGTTACCTCCCAGAAACGCCCCTTTCCTGTCAATCACTCACCGATCAGCCGAGCGACTGAAAAGAGTTGCTCGACCTTGTGTAAAACTGCATAGTTTTGTGTGAAAGTACTTTGCGCGTGCGCACTGCGGCCCATACACATGCGCAGAACAGCCGATTTTTAGCCTGATCGCTGCGCTGCGAACAACGGCATCTAGCGATCAACTCGGAATGACCTTAACAGCAGGACAAAAGCTGCGAATAGTTCCATAAGCTCTTTCACTGCTGCTCTGTCACTGGTGGTCATTCCGAGTTGATCGCTAGCTGCATTTGTTTGCAGCGTCGCGATCAGGCTATAAAACGGCAGTTCTGCGCATGCAGCGCAATGCGCGCGCACGTCGTACGGCCACAACGAACGATGTAGTTTTGCACAGGGTCTATCGAAGCATTTCAGTCGCACTGGTGGCCGCAGAGTGATTGACATGAAATGGGCGTTTCTGGGTGTCAACTGACCATTTTCAGGGAGTGTTCGGAAAAACGCAGGCGTGCCAGGAAAAATGCAGGTGTGCCAGGAAAAACGCAGGCGTGGCTGGGCGAACGCTGGGCGGGTTTGTGACGTCAAAACAGGAACTGAATGGTCTGAAGTGATCACAAGCGCTGAGTAGGTTTAGAGCTACTCTGAAACTACACAAAAAAACTTTGTAGCCGCTCTGCGATACAACCGTTCGCACTTCTGCTAAGCTAAAATACACTCCCAGTGGGCAGTGGCTTAGCGTTTGCACGGCTGCTAAAAACTGCTAGCGAGCGATCAACTTGGAATGACCCCCACTGTCTGTTCCAAAACATCCTATGAACAGAACTAAGGAGGCCAAACTGTACCAAAAAGTTGAATTTTAAACCACGACCAAAAGAAACTTTTATTGGCATACTGTAAAATACAAGGGTTCCGTGACTTGTAGTAAACTTTTTATATAACAGTCCAGTAGTACATTATTCCTCATACTGCAGTTGCAACTCCAGTTTACAGTTGATACAAGGCAAATGGCTTGTATAAAGTATTATATCCTGGTGGATTTTTCTTCACGGACAGGTAAGCTTTTCATTTAAGAACACGTATAAAGGAATAAATTGACAAAAAGTGACATCACAGCTCTTCTAATCTAATTGATGACATAATTACTCCTGTAAATGGACCAGAAGTCACAGATAGCAAATGTCTAGCAAACACTAGAAGGAACATACCTTACACTTGAATAAAGGGGGTCATTCCAAACTGATCACACAATAGGTTTTTCGCTGCGGTGCAATCAGGTCACTACTGCGCATGCATATGCACCGCAATACGCAGGCGCGTCGTACGGGTACAAATCGGATCGTTGCTGACCGATGGATTTAATGAAGAATCCATTCGCACAGCCGATCGCAAGAAGATTGACAGGAAGAAGGCGTTTGTGGGTGTCAACTGACCGTTTTCTGGGAGTGGTTGGAAAAACGCAGGCGTGTCCAAGCGTTTGCAGGGCGGGTGTCTGAGGTCAATTCTGGACACGTACAGGCTGAAGTGATCGCATCGGCTGAGTAAGTCCTGGGCAACTCAGAAACTGCACAAAACTTTTTTGCACCGCTCGGCTGCACAGGCGATCGTACACTTGCAAAGCGAAAATACATTCCCCCATAGGCGGCGACTATCTGATTGCAGCGCTGCAAAAAATAGCCAGCGAGCGATCAACTCAGAATGACCCCCAAAGTCCTGATAGGAGAGGTCATGAAGGAATACAGTATATTGTGGAATTCAAAATGTATTGCAGCCCCAGCACCAGTAATAGTAAGTAATGGTAGACATTTGTAAGGTTCCAGAACTCTTTGATGAATCAACACAATTATGTAAATTGTACAAATGTAAACTGTATGTGTTATGAAACTCCTGCACCATTACATAAGACCCCTAGAGCAACTAGGGAGAGTCATGAGCCTATACCAACCGCCCATTAGTCCCTGGCAAGTGATACCCCTTTTACACCGCCAGCTTCTACCACGGGTTATTGCACATGAGCGCGCATAACCCGCGTTGCTGTGCGGTGTAAAAGGGGCCAGCTGGAATAATCCGGGTTGAGTGACTCGGTATTCCAACTTGGGTAGCTTGCAGGGTTGAACATGGGCAAGCTGTGCTGTGTAAACGGGAAGCCGAGTCGATTCGACCCGTTTCTACTGTATGAACGGGCGGGAATGCCAGGTTGGAATCAGCGACTCTGAGGGGCCTGAGGCGGGTCGCGCCCGGGAAGCACCCATGTCAGGCTCCTGGGTACAACCTGCAATATAAGGTGTAAAAGGGGTATAACTGCTATGCCCCCCCCCCCCTTCTCCCCTCAATTAAACCCCCCCAAAACTTTAAAATGGCTATGAACAATTAAAGCTGATTGGATCCTATCCCGGAGACTGGGTTGCCTAATGGATGATATGCATCTTCTGCTAGTGCAGTAGATGTGGTCAAAGTTATTTTAATATAGTCAGGGTACCCAATATAATAATATGTGACTTACTGTATTAGCTAAGACACTAACGTATAACGATAACCTGGACTTGCCCATAGGAAACAGTGTAACTGATTAATAATTTAATGGTTGCACAGATTCCATTACTTTGTATTCAAGTTTGACAAATCTGCCGATGAATCAAGCTTTGAAAGATTGACTCGTCCTGAATAATCCTGTAAACATGGGCACATTAACTCTTTTATCATGTGCAGAGCCGGCCTTAGGCATAGGCAAACTAGGCAAATGCCTTAGGCATTTGGTATGCTTAGGGGCACCAGCAGCTTCTGCTGATTAAAATGATATGCGGCATGCCTATATTCTGTGTGTGACTGCAGCTGTATCTGCATATGAAATGCTACGTTGCAGTGTATTCCTGGAAATCACTGTAATGTAGCATTTTGTATGCAGATACAGCCGCAGTCGCACACAGAATATAGGCATGCTGCATATCATTTTAATCAGCAGAAGCTGCTTGTGCATCCTAGCCACATAGTAATGCAAATAATATGATGCATTTTCATAAACAAAAGGCACCCGACGTTAGCAGAGCTGACAGCTGACTCATGCCAGGCATCTCCTGCAGAACTAGTGGCGGTGCTAGGGGGCACCAGCCAAAATTTTGCCTAGGGCATCATATTGGTTAGGGCCGTCTCTGATCATGTGAGTGGCCCTTTAAATATGTTTTTGCTGTACTTGAGTGGCTCTTTTTTTTTGTCCTTTTGCAGCCACTCGACCTCTTGTTCTCTGTTAGTGCTACACTTTCTGCTCTGACATTAAGTTTTGAATAACATGGACATTAGAATAATATTCACTGCCCTTCAGATAGATGAATGCGATTGCCAGGGCCAGCTAGACACCGGGTCCTGACGTTACCTGGCTCCCCTCTTTAATTAGAACGTACATGAATTTACCAGCAAAGTTTTTTCATTTGAAAGTTCTGTACGACAGTATTATTACAGAATTGACCGGGCAGGGAAATACTTCTTCTAACATCACTTATCTTCCATGCAAACAAAAGCAGCGTATGTCGCTGCGGGGATTCGGAATAAAAGACCAGGTTTATATTCATTGCTTTGCTTGCTATAGAAAACATTTACATACAAGGTCGCACATTTTCATCTGGAGCATGTTACAAAGAATTTTCCAGATCATTTTGCTCTATGATGACTCAGCCCTTAGAGCAAATGGAATCTAAAATTACTTTTCTTCTTCTTCATATACTATAAACCACAAGTTGGGAAGAAGAAAGGACTTAATCGAGCGGCCTTTTCTTCTTCTCTTTCCTGTAGTTGTTCTGTGTGTCTGACAATTCTGTACAAGGTCCCTTTTAATTAAAGATAGCATGCACCTTTATAAAGCTCTTAGGTCAGCATGCCTCCTGTCTCGAGTATACGTTCAGGATCCCGGCTGCGGAATCCCGACAGCCGTCAGAACACCGACGATAAAATCCCGAAAGGATCAGAATCCTGACAATGAAATCCCGACAGTCGGGATCCCAAAGGTACGTATTAATGACCGCCTTAGGGTTTGGCTGCGGGAGGGGGGGTTAGGTTTAGGCAAACTCCAGGGGGAGTTAGGGTTAGGCTGCGGTGTGGGGGAGGTTAGGGTTAGGCTGCAGAGAAGGGGAGGTAGGGTTAGGCACCACCAGGAGAGTGTTAGGAGTAGGCACTAAGGGGTAGGGTTAGGTTTAGGCATCACCGGGGGAGGTTAGGGTTAAGCACCAATAGAGGAAGTTAGGGTTAGCTTGCAGATATGGAGGGTTAAGGGGTAGCGGAGGGAGGTTACGGTACCTTATGCACCCCTGTCGGCATTGCCGCGATCGGGATTCCAGCGTCGGGATACTGACTGCTGGCATCCCAACCGCCAGTTTTTCATACTGATTCCCTTTTTACCGTGGTCGCACTCACAGCCATACCACAAAACATGTCACCAAGAACTGATTCAAGCTCCCAAATGAAAACAGTATCTGGCCTTTAGCCAGTAGCGGATCTTGCCACGGGCAAGCAGGACTTTTGCCCGGGGCGCCGCATTCCGGAGGGCACCGGCGCCATCCAGAGGGCACCGCACCACGGCAAGATCCGCTGCTGCTGTGCCACCCGCTGCCGCTGCCCACTGTGAAGGGAAACTAGACGCCACGCGTCTAGTTTCCCTTCGTGGGCTGCCCGCTGTGAAGGGAGAGAGGACCTTTTCTGTAATGATGTGCGGTGCGCGTTGACGTCATCGCGCACCGCACAGCAAAGGTCCTCTCCACGAAGGGAACTAGACGCGTAGCACATCATTTCAGCGGCGCTACTACTGTACAGGGGGCGTAACTGACCACGCCCCCTGTATGAAGCCACGCCCCTATGGCCGCCCAGGGCGCAAAAAGACCCTGAGCCGGCCCTGCCTTTAGCACATGGTCCAAGAGGGCTGACCGAGTTGAGTCGCATTGCACGGACAACTCTTTCCTCTAAATTGCCAGCACTGTGAGGAAATGAAGCTTCTGTAGTACATGAGGGGCAGTAGAGCTAATCTAGCAACAGTCCAATTTTGTGCAACCCCTTTAAAGAACATTCAGTTTTCAAATTAAATTGTAACTGATTCAGATGTGGATATGGTAGTGCAGCAGGAGGCACCTGGTATAATCAGACACCTCCTGCATGCGTGTGTGGTCCACTGCTGTGTCTGAGGATGCAGCACTGGATCACTTGCAACACCATCGGTTGGCTGAGGTCATGCATACCAGCTGCTGCAGCTCCGTTCAAGAGGCCAGGAAATCTCCGTCGGAAGATGGAAATTCTGGCCTTGACACTCCCACCGTTCTGTGAAATGGCTGTAGTCACTGCCCCCTCCCCGGCCCCCAAACGGCTGCAGACTGTCGATCACTTGAGGTCTGTACCGTATTGCGTCCGATAAGCAAGGCCCATACTGCACGTGTGCAGTACAGGTCCAGCACATGCGCAGTTCACCAAACATCGTCACATTGCAACTCCATCCACAAGTGCGTCTAGAACTGAATCAGGCCCTTCTTGTGTGAAATTAGGAGAGGTACAGATGGAGCCTGCCCAATCGCAGGCGTGCACTTCCGGTGTGACTAGGTGATCCGTGCGCAGAGCCACTTCCCACTGTAAGCGTCTCTGTCTAGGTGCGTGCGCCTGCCCGGACGGAGACACTCTCCTTTCAAGTGAACAAAGCGCGTCTCTGTCACAGACAGAGCCACGACTAGCATGGCTCCATCTGTACTGTAAGTTGAGCTGGAAAATTCAAACCTGTATTCGCACTAATGTAACACTTTTTAACACTTAAACCTCTCACTAATGTGAAGCCTTGGGGCGGTTGGGTTGGCTTGTGCGGACCCCCGAGCCCTGGACATGAACCTTAGTGTTAGTGACCCACCAGATAAGGTCACCTGGTCATGGTTGATGAGACCATATTTTTGGCCAAAATGATGCTAAGCACCTCAAATTTACTCTATATTGCAGCATTTATTATAATTATTCTGATTAGCAGTGTTTAGTATTTAGAGTGTGCACCTGCTTTTTATTTTTTATTTTTTTAGTTATTCCCTAATTCAGGCATGGAGGATACATTTTTAGCAACAGTTGAGGCAATTTTCAACAATTTTTTGCTATCCCTTAAGGGCCCCGTACACTACCGCGACATGTCCGTCTGACATGTCGCGGGCGATCACCCCCCGGCAGCCTCCCGGGGGGCAGGATCACCCAAGATACATCGTATGCTGTATTTTTGCATATGCTGTATCTTGGGCAATCCTGGGCGATCCCAGCCATGCCTGCGGGGTCGGACCACATTGAATGTGTAGCACATTCAATCTGGAGGATCCGGTCCGATGCTCGCGGGAATGCGCATCGGATCGGAAACGCCTACAAAATGCCCGCATTTATCCGATATATCGGGCCGAATGCCCGAAATCGGATGAAATCGGGCATTATCGTCCTAGTGTATGGGGCCCTTTAGTTTGAATGAGCAATTAAATATGCCCAGTATTAACCACTCTGGGGTTGTAGGACATCCTTATCAGGATGCTGGAGTCTAATAATTGCACTGTCTACAGAATAGCATAATGACAGTGCAGCCCCACAGGCAATACAATAAGGTGGCTCCATATTTGATCACAGAATTATATATAATTCTGCATAGCCGTCAGGGACTTATTATTTGGAGGAAATGAGATCACATGACTGACCTCAGTCTCCGTCATATCACAATTCAAAAACTCCCGTTGTGCCGGAGAGAGCATAGGTAAAAGAGAGGAACGGTCAGGGCTGTGCATGGACAGTATGGCGGAAAGTCACATAAATCTGCACATGCACACTGAAAATTACTGTACTTTTTTTTTTTTTTCACATTTTTGGCACCTCGATCTAAGCGATTACAAAGTGTAGGAATAATATGGTAGCCCAATATGGCATAACAGTTTTTCATCTACAAAACTCTCCTTATTAAGAAGCTGATTGTGAGCTTCACGGATCACGTCTGCGATTTGTGGGGGTCTATCACAGCCAAGCAACAGTTAGCCGGTCTCCTGGTGTCGTCCTCTTCCCGACTGAAGTGGGAGGTTCTATAAAGAGATTTGTATTTGGGCTGCAATAACGAGAATGTCACACCTTGCCCCCCACCAGGGGCGTCTTAAGAGAGGAGGGGGCCCGTGTGCAGTGCATACTCCGAGTGGGCCCCCTCATCAGCACGGCGCCTTAGGCTCTGGCAATATGCCGGAGTCTACTGTGCATGCGCAGGTCTCCCGAAACATGGCGCCCACTGTATTTTGGAGACAAAAGTCGAACTGCGCATGCGCGGTGGCCATTTTTTATGTGTTTTTTTTGCTGCAACAGCTTCCGCTGCAGCGCCCGCCGGTGGACTTCGGAGAGGTGAGTATGAAAATATGGGCGCAATGTGTGTGGTGCACCGCACACATTGCACCCATGATAGAAACACCAGTGCCCCCCACCCATCAGATGAGGTTGGCACATATGCCACGGACACTATTATATTTCGCCAGTGTATAGTTGTTGTACTGCTTGGTGATGACCAGTGGCAGCTCCAGAGGTGGGGATAAAGTGCAGTCCAAAATTCAAATAGCGGAGCCACTGCAACTGCCACTCCAAACACTGACAAACATCGCCGGCCGGGACTCACTGGCAGTTGGTGCGGCTCCTCTATTTGAATTTTGGACTGTGCTGCAGCCCCACCTCTGCAACTGCCACTGGTCATGACACTGTTTACCATCCAGTTACTTCTATGGGGGCACCTAGTTTGAAAGAGGGAACTCCACATACAGTATTCAAACAAGGTACTGAAGGGGATATCCAATTAGCCCCGGTAATTTACCGGGGCTAATTGTCCAGCCGGGGGCTATCTAATTAGCCCCGATAAGCCGGCGCGTGCCACGGCTTATCAGGGATTTTGTTTCACCTGCCTCCGGGAGGCAAAGCAGAATCCCCGGAAAGAGCCCTGTTTTCGTCTGAAAACGGGACTGTTTCACACAAAAACACACAGGTTTCACTGGGCCTGTGTGTTTTCGAGAGAAACGTTTTTTTTTTTTACAGGTGATCAATCTGGATAGCCTGTAAAAAAAATTGGTGAAACATTGGAAAAAAATCAGAAAAACCGCTGAAAACGGACGTTTTTCGGATCCGATGTTTTACCGGGGATAATTGGGTATCCCCCTGAATCTCAAAACAGAGTCAGTTCAACATGTCCGTTTCTGGCTAACCTCCCCTCCCCCAGTTACCAACCAGAAACGTGCATGTAAATTGCATGTCTCTGCGTACAATTTGCGCCCTGCATCTTTTGTGCATTAATCATCGGGATGCATGCGCAGTGCGGCTGAGATGAATGCACAGACTATAAAAATCCTCCGCTTGCGTCTGACGCTGCCGCAGCGCCCACATCTTTGACGCAGTTACTTGTTGCCTATTTTTCATTACAGTTTCTCAGCTTTTCTTGTCGGCAAATTGGCTCCTCTCTCTGCTCTTGCAATCTCTTCCAGTCTCTGCGCCCTCCCCACATCTATCTCCAGGGACATTTTATCTTTGATATTCCTTCCAGTAGTTCTTTGCAAAGAGTTTTATTGCTTATGTATATCATTATGAAGTGCCTAAAGATTTTCTTACGTGACTCCCATTCATACGGCTGCGTGTTTTTACATTACATTGAGAGGTAACCTGCTAGGCAACATGTATGATTAATTATGACTGGAGACAATTTGTCATGAAAAAAAACAGGAAGCCAGTGAGATTACTTTTTATTTTTAAGAGAGACGAGATTAATCCTCCTGTCCCCTGCCTACATGACTGAATTAATGGTTCCTCTTCGTTGGAACTGAAGACTATGCGACTGCAGTAATTCTTACATCTGTAATCCATACTGCCGAGAAAAAACAGCAAACAATATTTAGTTTTATCTACAGTATATTTTATATGACTCTAGATGAAAGTATTTTAGTCCAACGTACAATAAAATGATGACTGAAGAACAAAAAAATACCCAGAGCGAACATCTGCGGCGTTTAAAATAATGACTAATCGGATCAATTTTTTTCCAAAAACATTTGGCTACAGTACTTCGTCTGAGCATTACTCTGCTGTCCTAAGAAGCGGATGTTGCCTACCTCTTAGCCGGGCTGCCATCAGGGGATCCGGTCTGAAGATCGACACTGTCTAGGTCGACAATGTTTAGGTTGACCACTATAGGTCGACAGTCACTAGGTCGACAGGGTTGGAAGGCCGGCAGGGTTTCTAGGTCGACATGTGCTAGGTCGACAGGTCAAAATGTCGACATGAGTTTTTAAAAAAAATTGTTTTTTTTCCCTTGAACTTTTTAATACTTAACGATCCACGTGGACTACGATTGGAACGGTAATCTGTGCCGAGCGAAGCGAGCCATGCGAGGGGACACGGTGCACTAATTCAGCTTCCCGTCACTGTACGCAGAAAACGACACAATACCCACCAACAACAACTCATATTGACCTTTTGACCTGTCGACCTAGCACATGACATAGAAACCGTGTCGACCTTCCAACCCTGTCAACCTAGTGACTGTCGACCTATAGTGGTTGACCTAAACATTGTCGACCTAGACACTATCGATTTGATGATCCACACCCGCCATCAGGGGGGGACTTTGAGAACTGGAGTCCTGGGCCCTTACAGGGAGGGGGGCCCACCCCGGGATCCTACCACCAATACTTAGAGAGCAGCACCAGGCTGCACAACAACAGCGGACTAAAAACAAGCCTTCTCTGCACATCAGCTCTCTGTCAATCGTGCCTTCAGGTCCACAATTCACCACCTATGTGTAACGTGACAATGTGTGGCATCGCATATGGGTGGAGCGGTGCTGCAGAATCTTTTTTTTTTTTTGGGGGGGGGGGGGGGTCTCTATTTTGTCAGTCCTAGGCCCCACAATTTCTGATGGCAGCCCTGTCTCTTAGCCGGGCAATGAAACTAAATTTCCAGAATTGGTCTTTCACTTTCTTTTCGTAAAAATAAAGTATAAAAAAAAATGAAAACACAATTTGTCAATATCAATGTCACTCACCGGTGCAGCTGAGGGATACGTAGATGCCCCGACAATACTTGAATGATGAAGGGTTAACGTACTGATATATTAAGCTCGTCTCAGGGAATATACGCATGCATTACCGCGCTACACAACTTGCACATGTGCTGCAGAACTGAAATCCCGGTCTAGAGCTTTAAGTTATACTAATAAAAAAAACACAGATAAATACATTGTAAAAAAAAAAGATTGCAATAAAAAAAAATTACAATACTTAAGAATTACCAATCACTGTATAACATCCATATTCTCATTACTTTTCTTTCTTATTGGTCCCTAGATGGCAATATAAGAATTTGTATATCTGCATAGAGCGTAACCCTTTTGCTGGCAAATGTCTCTATTTCTGCCGGGAAATTCAGCTATTTTATCCTTTGGTAAATATGGTCAGAGCCGCAACTAGACTTTTTGGTGCCCTGTGCCAGAGAGAGAATTTGCGCCCCCCCCCCCCCATTTTTCCAATAGGGACATAAGTCGCATGCCTCGTGGGGAAGGGGCATGACACGATTGATCCCAGAGAAAGCCCATGCTATGATGCCCCTTCCAACATTTTTGTAATACACATTTATAGACCACTGCAAGAAAATGGATTTGGACACAAATCCTCTTTATAACACATTTCATGCACTTACCTTGAGAGCTTGTTGTTATTCCGTTATAATACCCTTTATTAAATAACACATTTCAGTATACTGCCATACCCAGGATTCAAACCTATAACCTGTTGAATTCTAATCAAACACCCTACTCACTGAGCTATTTGATTCTGCATAAAAACTGTGGACACTGTGGGGTATATGCAATTCCGGGCGAATTGTGGCTTTTTTCACCCGTTTTTAAATTCAACACAATTCGACCGTCGAATTCCGGCCGGCGGGTGCCGGAATTCGACATATTCAATAAAAAACGGATTCGACAGTCCCGCTGTCGAAAAACAGACCAATTGACGCACAAAAATGGTTAAAAAACCCTGAAAAAAATTGCGTGGGGTCCCCCCTCCTAAGCATAACCAGACTCGCTGACCGCGAGTGACCTCACCGCTGACCGCAAAGTTCCCACCATTGAAAATAATGGAGAGGCTGTGCGATGCGCTGTCTGACAGCTCAGACGCGCATAGCCAATCAGGAGAGTGCCACGACGTGGCGCTCCCTGATTGGCTGAAGGGACCCTCTGTGACAGGAGTCACGGGGGGTCTCAGCATTCGGGGAAAGGGGTCCCATGTGTAAACATGGGACCCCTTTCAGTGCGTGGATCGGGTATGCGTTTTTTTTTTGTTGCCAAGTACGTGGATTACAAAAAAAAGAACAGGACACTGGATTTAGGTGAGTATAATTTTATTTTCAGGTACCCCGGATTCTACTGGGAGACGTGGCCAGAGTCGGCGTGTGAACATAGGTATGTATGTGTCGGCGTGTGTCGGCATGTATGTAATAACGTCTTACTTTCACGGTGTGCGTGTCCTGTTTTTATTTGGGTATTTTTTTTGCAGAAGAACTACAGGTACCAGCGGGCCCGTTTTTCCAGTGCATGCTGGTACTTGTGGTTCTCCAAGTACCAGCTTGCGGGGAGGCTTGCTGGGACTTGTAGTTCTTCTGCAAAAACCAATATTCTTTTATTTTACACAGGGCTATCAGCCCCCCATCCGCAACCCTTGGATGGGGGGGACAGCCTCGGTCTTCACCCCTGGCCCTTGGGTGGCTGGAGGGGGGGACCCCTTGATTTAAGGGGTCCCCACTACTCCAGGGTACCCCGGCCAGGGGTGACTAGTTAGTGATTTAATGCCAGGGCCGCAGGGACCGATATAAAAGTGTCCCCCGGCTGTGGCATTATCTCTCTGACTAGTGGAGCCCGGTGCTGGTGTTAAAAATACGGGGGACCCCTACGTCTTTTGTCCCCCGTATTTTTTGCACCAGGACCGGACGCAGAGCCCGTTGCTGGTTCTAAAAATACGGGGGATCCCCTGTCAATTTCCCCCCCGGATTTTTACAACCAGGACCGGCTCAAAGAGCCCGAGGCTGGTTATGCTTAGGAGGGGGGACCCCACGCATTTTTTTTCAGGATTTTAACCCATTCCCACCCATTCACACTGAAAACCATGCTCTCTCTATTTTAGTCAGTTAAAAAAAATATTATTTTAAAAAATATATAAATAATAGTTGTGTCTCCTAATAGACAAACCAAGTACCTAATCCCTTCTAATATAAATAGATATGCTATTAGCAATAAAAAAAACACACAAAAAACATGTTTTAATTTTTTTTTATTAGATTCCGCCAGCAAAGTGAGGCGGAATGAAATTGACGAAATTACTGTCGAAAAGCACTGTTGTCGAATCGACATTCTTCAATTGAATATACTTTTGTCGAAAAGCTGCATTTTTACCATTGCAGACATGTCGAATTTGTAAACTGTCGAATTTCAAAAAGTCGAATCTGAAAAGTCCGTTTTTTTGTTGAAAAGTACTGTATTGCATTGTGGAATATTTTTTTTGTATTGAAAATGCCCCGTTTTTTGACATTTGCGGCAATTCGACCGCAATTGCATATACCCCTATATGAAGCTACAGTACTGGTACTTTGTAAATAACTAATCAGCACTGCAATTGAGCAGATCTATGAAGTGTGCAGCCACACATCCTATCACTTGCAGAGATACATTGCTTAGCAGCAATGCTGATAATTTTTTCACAAAGTACAAGGTAAGCTTCAAATAGTTAGAATTATCTACCTTTCTATGCAAAGACAGATAGCTCAATGAATAAATTGTCTGGCTGCAATGCCACAGGCAATGGGTTAGAATCCTGGGTATGTCAGCATCTTGAAATGTAATAAAGGAGAGTGTGACTGAATAACAAAGACATCTCAAGTTGAGTTCATTAATGTCGTATAGGCATTAGGGACAGAAGGTGTCAGGGTAGGAGACAGGGGCGGTCAGGACATGCTGGGCTTCAAAAAGAGGTGAAGCTGCAAGTGAAAGTAATTAAAACAGATAACTGACAAGTGCTGCCAACAGCGCCTCCTACCCTGCAGCGCTATGTGCGGTGCCCCCTCCGCACTCACCTAGTTACAGCCCTGAATATGGTATATGCTAGAACCAAGTGGGCACCTCTGATGTCAGGGGGAGGAGCAAGGCCGGTGGAATTTTCACTATCCACGCCAACAACTACTCCCTTTAGTAACCCGGTGGCGTGTGAAGCAGGCCACCGAACCCAAAGTGTGGCTAGCAAAGTGAGCCGACGAGTGTACATTTTGGGTACCATGTTCCGGCCTTGCTCTTCCCCCTCGTGACGTTGGTAGGCCGAATTCTCATGACTATTGGTTAAGCCCACACAACATGTGTTGCTACTAACGACAGACTTCAGGTTCACTTTTGCTTCTGTTTTAGTTCATCATTCCATATTTTGGAGGACTGTCCCAACTCCCACCGTCCCATAATAAGGAAATGTGGCTGTTTTGGGAGGTGCCGCACACCGTGACAGCTATGTACCCACCCCGCTTTGAAGACCCCTGATGTTGGAAGGTATGGATTTCATATCTATCTATACATCTTATAAATGAGAATGTTTGTTTGTTTGTCTGATTGAGATAAACTCTGTAACCAATTAACTGATTGCGATGCGGTTTTCACCACTGTGTAGGTAATTTTCCCATGCAGGTTTAAGGCTAAGTATCATCACAATCGGTGGTCAGTGGGCTGTGCGCGGGGCTCCGAGTGGCGGGATCCCGTGCACTGTTCTCAGCATGTTAGTAGTGACAGGCGTACGCCCCTAAATAGCAACCGAACGGTCGTTGGCAGAAGTGGGCGGGGCTTCCCAGGAAGGTGTCCCCTGTACTGCTCTCGGCAACTCCAGTTTCCGTTATCACCGAGTTCCGCCTGAGCGGAGCCGGGTACCTCAGCTAGTTTTGACATATTTTATTGATCCTTTGCTAGAAGAAGTAATACCTAATGTTACCTTTAACCAATCTCTATCTCCTTGTCATTTCTGTCTGAGGAAGCAGTTTCCCCTCTTGTAATTTCTGTCTGAGGAAGCAGTTTCCTCTCAGACAGCTTTTTGTTACTATTTTTGTCCTAATCGATTCGCGTTGCTGTTTACATGCGTTTGATGTTACTTAGAGATGAGCGGGTTCAGTTTCTCTGAATCCGAACCCGCCAGAACTTCGTGTTTTTTTTCACGGGTCCGAGCGACTCGGATCTTCCCGCCTTGCTCGGTTAACCCGAGCGCGCCCGAACGTCATCATGACGCTGTCGGATTCTCGCGAGGCTCGGATTCTATCGCGAGACTCGGATTCTATATAAGGAGCCGCGCGTCGCCGCCATTTTCACACGTGCATTGAGATTGATAGGGAGAGGACGTGGCTGGCGTCCTCTCCGTTTAGAATTAGAATAGATTAGAGAGACACTTGATTTACTAATTTTGGGGAGCATTAGGAGTACTCAGTAGTGTACAGTGCAGAGTTTTGCTGATAGTGACCAGTGACCACCACTTTTATTTATAATCCGTTCTCTGCCTGAAAAAAGCGATACACAGCACACAGTGACTCAGTCACATACCATATCTGTGTGCACTGCTCAGGCTCAGGCCAGTGTGCTGCATCATCTATTATCTATCTATATATAATATTATATATATCTGTCTGACTGCTCAGCTCACACAGCTTATAATTGTGGGGGAGACTGGGGAGCACTACTGCAGTGCCAGTTATAGGTTATAGCAGGAGCCAGGAGTACATAATATATTATATAGTGAGTGACCACCAGACACACAGTGCAGTTTATTTAATATATCCGTTCTCTGCCTGAAAAAAGCGATACACACAGTGACTCAGTCAGTCACATACCATATCTGTGTGCACTGCTCAGGCTCAGGCCAGTGTGCTGCATCATCTATATATATTATATATCTGTCTGACTGCTCAGCTCACACAGCTTATAATTGTGGGGGAGACTGGGGAGCACTACTGCAGTGCCAGTTATAGGTTATAGCAGGAGCCTGGAGTACATAATATTATATTAAAATTAAACAGTGCACACTTTTGCTGCAGGAGTGCCACTGCCAGTGTGACTAGTGACCAGTGACCTGACCACCAGTATATAATATTAGTAGTATACTATCTCTTTATCAACCAGTCTATATTAGCAGCAGACACAGTACAGTGCGGTAGTTCACGGCTGTGGCTACCTCTGTGTCGGCACTCGGCAGCCCGTCCATAATTGTATATACCACCTAACCGTGGTTTTTTTTTCTTTCTTTATACATACATACTAGTTACGAGTATACTATCTCTTTATCAACCAGTCTATATATTAGCAGCAGACACAGTACAGTGCGGTAGTTCACGGCTGTGGCTACCTCTGTGTCGGCACTCGGCAGCCCGTCCATAATTGTATATACCACCTAACCGTGGTTTTTTTTTCTTTCTTTATACATACATACTAGTTACGAGTATACTATCTCTTTATCAACCAGTCTATATATTAGCAGCAGACACAGTACAGTGCGGTAGTTCACGGCTGTGGCTACCTCTGTGTCGGCACTCGGCAGCCCGTCCATAATTGTATATACCACCTAACCGTGGTTTTTTTTTCTTTCTTTATACATACATACTAGTTACGAGTATACTATCTCTTTATCAACCAGTCTATATATTAGCAGCAGACACAGTACAGTGCGGTAGTTCACGGCTGTGGCTACCTCTGTGTCGGCACTCGGCAGCCCGTCCATAATTGTATATACCACCTAACCGTGGTTTTTTTTTCTTTCTTTATACATACATACTAGTTACGAGTATACTATCTCTTTATCAACCAGTCTATATATTAGCAGCAGACACAGTACAGTGCGGTAGTTCACGGCTGTGGCTACCTCTGTGTCGGCACTCGGCAGCCCGTCCATAATTGTATATACCACCTAACCGTGGTTTTTTTTTCTTTCTTTATACATACATACTAGTTACGAGTATACTATCTCTTTATCAACCAGTCTATATATTAGCAGCAGACACAGTACAGTGCGGTAGTTCACGGCTGTGGCTACCTCTGTGTCGGCACTCGGCAGCCCGTCCATAATTGTATATACCACCTAACCGTGGTTTTTTTTTCTTTCTTTATACATACATACTAGTTACGAGTATACTATCTCTTTATCAACCAGTCTATATATTAGCAGCAGACACAGTACAGTGCGGTAGTTCACGGCTGTGGCTACCTCTGTGTCGGCACTCGGCAGCCCGTCCATAATTGTATATACCACCTAACCGTGGTTTTTTTTTCTTTCTTTATACATACATACTAGTTACGAGTATACTATCTCTTTATCAACCAGTCTATATATTAGCAGCAGACACAGTACAGTGCGGTAGTTCACGGCTGTGGCTACCTCTGTGTCGGCACTCGGCAGCCCGTCCATAATTGTATATACCACCTAACCGTGGTTTTTTTTTCTTTCTTTATACATACATACTAGTTACGAGTATACTATCTCTTTATCAACCAGTCTATATATTAGCAGCAGACACAGTACAGTGCGGTAGTTCACGGCTGTGGCTACCTCTGTGTCGGCACTCGGCAGCCCGTCCATAATTGTATATACCACCTAACCGTGGTTTTTTTTTCTTTCTTTATACATACATACTAGTTACGAGTATACTATCTCTTTATCAACCAGTCTATATATTAGCAGCAGACACAGTACAGTGCGGTAGTTCACGGCTGTGGCTACCTCTGTGTCGGCACTCGGCAGCCCGTCCATAATTGTATATACCACCTAACCGTGGTTTTTTTTTCTTTCTTTATACATACATACTAGTTACGACGAGTATACTATCTCTTTATCAACCAGTCTATATATTAGCAGCAGACACAGTACAGTGCGGTAGTTCACGGCTGTGGCTACCTCTGTGTCGGCACTCGGCAGCCCGTCCATAATTGTATACTAGTATCCAATCCATCCATCTCCATTGTTTACCTGAGGTGCCTTTTAGTTGTGCCTATTAAAATATGGAGAACAAAAATGTTGAGGTTCCAAAATTAGGGAAAGATCAAGATCCACTTCCACCTCGTGCTGAAGCTGCTGCCACTAGTCATGGCCGAGACGATGAAATGCCAGCAACGTCGTCTGCCAAGGCCGATGCCCAATGGCATAGTACAGAGCATGTCAAAACCAAAACACCAAATATCAGTAAAAAAAGGACTCCAAAACCTAAAATAAAATTGTCGGAGGAGAAGCGTAAACTTGCCAATATGCCATTTACCACACGGAGTGGCAAGGAACGGCTGAGGCCCTGGCCTATGTTCATGGCTAGTGGTTCAGCTTCACATGAGGATGGAAGCACTCAGCCTCTCGCTAGAAAACTGAAAAGACTCAAGCTGGCAAAAGCACCGCAAAGAACTGTGCGTTCTTTGAAATCCCAAATCCACAAGGAGAGTCCAATTGTGTCGGTTGCGATGCCTGACCTTCCCAACACTGGACGTGAAGAGCATGCGCCTTCCACCATTTGCACGCCCCCTGCAAGTGCTGGAAGGAGCACCCGCAGTCCAGTTCCTGATAGTCAGATTGAAGATGTCAGTGTTGAAGTACACCAGGATGAGGAGGATATGGGTGTTGCTGGCGCTGGGGAGGAAATTGACCAGGAGGATTCTGATGGTGAGGTGGTTTGTTTAAGTCAGGCACCCGGGGAGACACCTGTTGTCCGTGGGAGGAATATGGCCGTTGACATGCCAGGTGAAAATACCAAAAAAATCAGCTCTTCGGTGTGGAGGTATTTCACCAGAAATGCGGACAACAGGTGTCAAGCCGTGTGTTCCCTTTGTCAAGCTGTAATAAGTAGGGGTAAGGACGTTAACCACCTCGGAACATCCTCCCTTATACGTCTCCTGCAGCGCATTCATAATAAGTCAGTGACAAGTTCAAAAACTTTGGGTGACAGCGGAAGCAGTCCACTGACCAGTAAATCCCTTCCTCTTGTAACCAAGCTCACGCAAACCACCCCACCAACTCCCTCAGTGTCAATTTCCTCCTTCCCCTGGAATGCCAATAGTCCTGCAGGCCATGTCACTGGCAAGTCTGACGAGTCCTCTCCTGCCTGGGATTCCTCCGATGCATCCTTGCGTGTAACGCCTACTGCTGCTGGCGCTGCTGTTGTTGCCGCTGGGAGTCGATGGTCATCCCAGAGGGGAAGTCGTAAGCCCACTTGTACTACTTCCAGTAAGCAATTGACTGTTCAACAGTCCTTTGCGAGGAAGATGAAATATCACAGCAGTCATCCTACTGCAAAGCGGATAACTGAGTCCTTGACAACTATGTTGGTGTTAGACGTGCGTCCGGTATCCGCCGTTAGTTCACAGGGAACTAGACAATTTATTGAGGCAGTGTGCCCCCGTTACCAAATACCATCTAGGTTCCACTTCTCTAGGCAGGCGATACCGAGAATGTACACGGACGTCAGAAAAAGACTCACCAGTCTCCTAAAAAATGCAGTTGTACCCAATGTCCACTTAACCACGGACATGTGGACAAGTGGAGCAGGGCAGGGTCAGGACTATATGACTGTGACAGCCCACTGGGTAGATGTATGGACTCCCGCCGCAAGAACAGCAGCGGCGGCACCAGTAGCAGCATCTCGCAAACGCCAACTCTTTCCTAGGCAGGCTACGCTTTGTATCACCGCTTTCCAGAATACGCACACAGCTGAAAACCTCTTACGGCAACTGAGGAAGATCATCGCGGAATGGCTTACCCCAATTGGACTCTCCTGTGGATTTGTGGCATCGGACAACGCCAGCAATATTGTGTGTGCATTAAATATGGGCAAATTCCAGCACGTCCCATGTTTTGCACATACCTTGAATTTGGTGGTGCAGAATTTTTTAAAAAACGACAGGGGCGTGCAAGAGATGCTGTCGGTGGCCAGAAGAATTGCGGGACACTTTCGGCGTACAGGCACCACGTACAGAAAACTGGAGCACCACCAAAAACTACTGAACCTGCCCTGCCATCATCTGAAGCAAGAAGTGGTAACGAGGTGGAATTCAACCCTCTATATGCTTCAGAGGTTGGAGGAGCAGCAAAAGGCCATTCAAGCCTATACAATTGAGCACGATATAGTAGGTGGAATGCACCTGTCTCAAGTGCAGTGGAGAATGATTTCAACGTTGTGCAAGGTTCTGATGCCCTTTGAACTTGCCACACGTGAAGTCAGTTCAGACACTGCCAGCCTGAGTCAGGTCATTCCCCTCATCAGGCTTTTGCAGAAGAAGCTGGAGGCATTGAAGAAGGAGCTAAAAGGGAGCGATTCCGCTAGGCATGTGGGACTTGTGGATGCAGCCCTTAATTCGCTTAACAAGGATTCACGGGTGGTCAATCTGTTGAAATCAGAGCACTACATTTTGGCCACCGTGCTCGATCCTAGATTTAAAGCCTACCTTGGATCTCTCTTTCCGGCAGACACAGGTCTGCTGGGGTTGAAAGACCTGCTGGTGACAAAATTGTCAAGTCAAGCGGAACGCGACCTGTCAACATCTCCTCCTTCACATTCTCCCGCAACTGGGGGTGCGAGGAAAAGGCTCAGAATTCCGAGCCCACCCGCTGGCGGTGATGCAGGGCAGTCTGGAGCGACTGCTGATGCTGACATCTGGTCCGGACTGAAGGACCTGACAACGATTACGGACATGTCGTCTACTGTCACTGCATATGATTCTCTCAACATTGATAGAATGGTGGAGGATTATATGAGTGACCGCATCCAAGTAGGCACGTCACACAGTCCGTACTTATACTGGCAGGAAAAAGAGGCAATTTGGAGGCCCTTGCACAAACTGGCTTTATTCTACCTAAGTTGCCCTCCCACAAGTGTGTACTCCGAAAGAGTGTTTAGTGCCGCCGCTCACCTTGTCAGCAATCGGCGTACGAGGTTACATCCAGAAAATGTGGAGAAGATGATGTTCATTAAAATGAATTATAATCAATTCCTCCGCGGAGACATTGACCAGCAGCAATTGCCTCCACAAAGTACACAGGGAGCTGAGATGGTGGATTCCAGTGGGGACGAATTGATAATCTGTGAGGAGGGGGATGTACACGGTGATATATCGGAGGGTGAAGATGAGGTGGACATCTTGCCTCTGTAGAGCCAGTTTGTGCAAGGAGAGATTAATTGCTTCTTTTTTGGGGGGGGTCCAAACCAACCCGTCATATCAGTCACAGTCGTGTGGCAGACCCTGTCACTGAAATGATGGGTTGGTTAAAGTGTGCATGTCCTGTTTTGTTTATACAACATAAGGGTGGGTGGGAGGGCCCAAGGACAATTCCATCTTGCACCTCTTTTTTCTTTTCTTTTTCTTTGCATCATGTGCTGATTGGGGAGGGTTTTTTGGAAGGGACATCCTGCGTGACACTGCAGTGCCACTCCTAGATGGGCCCGGTGTTTGTGTCGGCCACTAGGGTCGCTAATCTTACTCACACAGTCAGCTACCTCATTGCGCCTCTTTTTTTCTTTGCGTCATGTGCTGTTTGGGGAGGGTTTTTTGGAAGGGACATCCTGCGTGACACTGCAGTGCCACTCCTAGATGGGCCCGGTGTTTGTGTCGGCCACTAGGGTCGCTAATCTTACTCACACAGCTACCTCATTGCGCCTCTTTTTTTCTTTGCGTCATGTGCTGTTTGGGGAGGGTTTTTTGGAAGGGACATCCTGCGTGACACTGCAGTGCCACTCCTAGATGGGCCCGGTGTTTGTGTCGGCCACTAGGGTCGCTTATCTTACTCACACAGCGACCTCGGTGCAAATTTTAGGACTAAAAATAATTTCTCTATCGTCCTAAGTGGATGCTGGGGTTCCTGAAAGGACCATGGGGGGGATAGCGGCTCCGCAGGAGACAGGGCACAAAAAAGTAAAGCTTTACTAGGTCAGGTGGTGTGCACTGGCTCCTCCCCCTATGACCCTCCTCCAGACTCCAGTTAGATTTTGTGCCCGAACGAGAAGGGTGCAATCTAGGTGGCTCTCCTAAAGAGCTGCTTAGAGAAAGTTTAGTTTAGGTTTTTTTTCTTTACAGTGAGTCCTGCTGGCAACAGGATCACTGCAACGTGGGACTTAGGGGGAAAGTAGTAAACTCACCTGCATGCAGAGTGGATTTGCTGCTTGGCTACTGGACACCATTAGCTCCAGAGGGATCGAACACAGGCCCAGCCGTGGAGTCCGGTCCCGGAGCCGCGCCGCCGACCCCCTTGCAGATGCTGAAGCGTGAAGAGGTCCGGAAACCGGCGGCTGAAGACTCCTCAGTCTTCATAAGGTAGCGCACAGCACTGCAGCTGTGCGCCATTTTCCTCTCAGCACACTTCACTGGGCAGTCACTGAGGGTGCAGAGCGCTGGGGGGGGGCGCTCTGAGAGGCAAATATAAACCTTATACAAGGCTAAAAATACCTCACATATAGCCCATAGGGGCTATATGGAGATATTTAACCCCTGCCTGACTGGAAAAATAGCGGGAGAAGAACCCGCCGAAAAAGGGGCGGGGCCTATCTCCTCAGCACACGGCGCCATTTTCTGTCACAGCTCCGCTGGTCAGAACGGCTCCCAGGTCTCTCCCCTGCACTGCACTACAGAAACAGGGTAAAACAGAGAGGGGGGGCACATTAATGGCTATATATATATATATTAAAGCAGCTATAAGGGAGCACTTAATATAAGGATATCCCTTGTATATATAGCGCTTTGTGGTGTGTGCTGGCAGACTCTCCCTCTGTCTCCCCAAAAGGGCTAGTGGGTCCTGTCTTCATTAGAGCATTCCCTGTGAGTTTGCGGTGTGTGTCGGTACGTGGTGTCGACATGTATGAGGACGATATTGGTGTGGAGGCGGAGCAATTGCCAAATATGCAGATGTCACCCCCCAGGGGGTCGACACCAGAATGGATGCCTTTATTTGTGGAATTACGTGATGGTTTATCTTCCCTTAAACAGTCAGTTGAGGACATGAGGCGGCCGGACAATCAATTAATGCCTGTCCAGGCGCCTCAAACACCGTCAGGGGCTGTAAAACGCCCTTTGCCTCAGTCGGTCGACACAGACCCAGACACGGGCACTGATTCCAGTGACGACGGTAGAAATTCAAACGTATTTTCCAGTAGGGCCACACGTTATATGATTTTGGCAATGAAGGAGACGTTACATTTAGCTGATACTACAGATACCGTAAAACAGGGTATTATGTATGGTGTGAAAAAACTACAAACAGTTTTTCCTGAATCAGAAGAATTAAATGACGTGTGTGATGAAGCGTGGGTTGCTCCTGATAAAAAGTTGATAATTTCAAAAAAGTTATTGGCATTATACCCTTTCCCGCCAGAGGTTAGGGCGCGCTGGGAAACACCCCCTAAGGTGGACAAGGCGCTCACACGCTTATCCAAACAAGTGGCGTTACCCTCTCCTGAGACGGCCGCACTTAAGGATCCATCAGATAGAAAGATGGAAGTTATTCAAAAGAATATATACACACATGCAGGTGTTATACTACGACCAGCTATAGCAACTGCCTGGATGTGCAGTGCTGGAGTAGTTTGGTCAGAATCCCTGATTGAAAATATTGATACCCTAGATAGGGACAATGTTTTACTGTCGTTAGAACAAATAAAGGATGCATTTATCTATATGCGTGATGCACAGAGGGATATTTGCACACTGGCATCTCGGGTGAGTGCTATGTCCATTTCAGCCAGAAGAGCCTTATGGACACGACAGTGGACAGGCGATGCGGATTCAAAACGTCACATGGAGGTTTTGCCGTATAAAGGGGAGGAGTTATTTGGAGTTGGTCTATCAGACTTGGTGGCCACGGCTACTGCCGGGAAATCCACTTTTTTACCTCAAGTCACTCCCCAACAGAGAAAGGCACCGACCTTTCAACCGCAGCCTTTTCGCTCCTACAAAAATAAGAGAGCAAAGGGCTTGTCGTACCTGCCACGAGGCAGAGGAAGAGGGAAGAGACACCAACAGGCAGCTCCTTCCCAGGAACAGAAGCCCTCCCCGGCTCCTGCAAAAAACTTCAGCATGACGCTGGGGCCTCTCAAGCGGACTCGGGGACAGTGGGGGGCCGTCTCAAAAATTACAGCGCGCAGTGGGCTCACTCGCAGGTAGACCCCTGGATCCTGCAGATAATATCTCAGGGGTACAGGTTGGAATTAGAGACGGATCCTCCTCATCGTTTCCTGAAGTCTGCCTTACCAACCGTCTCTTCCGAAAGGGAGAGGGTGTTGGAAGCCATTCACAAGCTGTACGCTCAGCAGGTGATAGTCAAAGTACCCCTATTACAACAAGGAAAGGGGTATTATTCCACTCTATTTGTGGTACCGAAGCCGGATGGCTCGGTAAGGCCTATTCTAAATCTGAAGTCCTTGAACCTCTACATAAAAAAGTTCAAGTTCAAGATGGAGTCACTCAGAGCAGTGATAGCGAACCTGGAAGAAGGGGACTTTATGGTATCCTTGGACATCAAGGATGCGTATCTACACGTTCCGATTTACCCCGCACACCAGGGGTACCTCAGGTTCATTGTTCAAAACTGTCACTATCAGTTTCAGACGCTGCCGTTCGGATTGTCCACGGCGCCTCGGGTCTTTACCAAGGTAATGGCCGAGATGATGATTCTTCTTCGAAGAAAAGGCGTATTAGTTATCCCATACTTGGACGATCTCCTAATAAGGGCAAGGTCCAGAGAACAGCTGGAGACAGCTTTAGCACTATCTCAAGAGGTGCTAAGACAACACGGGTGGATTCTGAATATTCCAAAATCCCATTTAATCCCGACAACTCGTCTGCTGTTCCTAGGAATGATTCTGGACACGGTTCAGAAAAAGGTTTTCCTTCCAGAGGAAAAAGCCAAGGAGTTATCCGATCTGGTCAGGAACCTCCTAAAACCAGGAAAAGTGTCAGTACATCAATGCACAAGAGTCCTGGGAAAAATGGTGGCTTCTTACGAAGCAATTCCATTCGGCAGATTCCATGCAAGAATATTCCAAAGGGATCTGTTGGACAAATGGTCAGGGTCGCATCTGCAGATGCACCTGCGAATAACCCTGTCACCAAAGACAAGGGTGTCACTTCTGTGGTGGTTGCAGAAGGCTCACCTATTAGAAGGCCGCAGATTCGGCATTCAGGATTGGATCCTGGTGACCACGGACGCCAGCCTGAGAGGCTGGGGAGCAGTCACACAAGGAAGAAACTTCCAGGGAGTATGGACGAGTCTGGAAAAGTCTCTTCACATAAACATTCTGGAACTAAGAGCAATCTACAATGCTCTAAGCCAGGCGGAACTTCTCCTGCAAGGAAAGCCGGTGTTGATTCAGTCGGACAACATCACGGCGGTCGCCCATGTAAACAGGCAGGGCGGCACAAGAAGCAGGAGTGCAATGGCAGAAGCTGCCAAGATTCTTCGCTGGGCGGAGAATCACGTGATAGCACTGTCAGCAGTGTTCATCCCGGGCGTGGACAACTGGGAAGCAGACTTCCTCAGCAGACACGATCTTCATCCGGGAGAGTGGGGTCTACATCCAGAAGTCTTCAACATGTTAATAGACCGTTGGGAAAGACCAATTGTAGACATGATGGCGTCTCGCCTCAACAAGAAACTGGACAAATATTGCGCCAGGTCAAGAGATCCACAGGCAATAGCTGTGGACGCACTGGTAACTCCTTGGGTGTACCAGTCAGTGTATGTGTTTCCTCCTCTGCCGCTCATACCAAAGGTATTGAAGATCATACGGCAAAGAAGAGTAAGAACAATACTAGTGGTTCCGGATTGGCCGAGAAGGACTTGGTATCCGGAACTTCAAGAGATGCTCACGGACGAACCGTGGCCTCTACCTCTGAGAAGGGACCTGCTACAGCAGGGTCCCTGTCTTTTTCAAGACTTACCGCGGCTGCGTTTGACGGCATGGCGGTTGAACGCCAGATCCTAAAAGGGAAAGGCATTCCAGAAGAAGTCATTCCTACCTTGATTAAGGCACGGAAGGAAGTCACCGTGAAACATTATCACCGCATTTGGCGAAAATATGTAGCGTGGTGCGAGGATCGGAGGGTTCCGACGGAGGAATTCCAACTGGGTCGTTTCCTACATTTCCTGCAATCAGGATTATCTATGGGTCTCAAATTGGGATCCATTAAGGTTCAAATTTCGGCCCTGTCAATATTCTTCCAAAAAGAATTGGCCTCTGTCCCTGAGGTCCAGACTTTTGTCAAGGGAGTACTGCATATACAGCCTCCTGTGGTGCCTCCGGTGGCACCGTGGGATCTAAATGTAGTTTTAGATTTCCTCAAATCCCATTGGTTTGAACCATTGAAAAAGGTGGATTTGAAATATCTCACATTGAAAGTGACTATGTTACTAGCCCTGGCCTCTGCCAGGAGAGTATCTGAATTGGCGGCTTTATCTTATAAAAGTCCTTATCTAATCTTCCATTCGGATAGGGCAGAACTGCGGACTCGTCCGCATTTTCTCCCTAAAGTGGTATCAGCATTTCATCTGAACCAACCTATTGTGGTGCCTGCGGCCACTAGCGACTTGGAGGACTCCAAGTTGTTGGACGTTGTCAGAGCCTTAAAAATATACATTGCAAGGACGGCTGGAGTCAGAAAATCTGACTCGCTGTTTATATTGTATGCACCCAACAAGTTGGGCGCACCTGCTTCTAAGCAGTCGATTGCTCGTTGGATTTGTAACACAATTCAACTTGCACATTCTGTGGCAGGCCTGCCACAGCCTAAAACTGTAAAAGCCCACTCCACAAGGAAGGTGGGCTCATCTTGGGCGGCTGCCCGAGGGGTCTCGGCATTACAACTCTGCCGAGCAGCTACGTGGTCGGGGGAGAACACGTTTGTAAAATTTTACAAATTTGATACCCTGGCAAAGGAGGACCTGGAGTTCTCTCATTCGGTGCTGCAGAGTCATCCGCACTCTCCCGCCCGTTTGGGAGCTTTGGTATAATCCCCATGGTCCTTTCAGGAACCCCAGCATCCACTTAGGACGATAGAGAAAATAAGAATTTACTTACCGATAATTCTATTTCTCGGAGTCCGTAGTGGATGCTGGGCGCCCATCCCAAGTGCGGATTATCTGCAATACTTGTACATAGTTATTGTTAACTAATTCGGGTTATTGTTAAGGAGCCATCTTTAAGAGGCCCTTTCTGTTGTCATACTGTTAACTGGGTTTAGATCACAAGTTGTACGGTGTGATTGGTGTGGCTGGTATGAGTCTTACCCGGGATTCAAAATGCCTCCCTTATTGTGTATGCTCGTCCGGGCACAGTACCTAACTGGAGTCTGGAGGAGGGTCATAGGGGGAGGAGCCAGTGCACACCACCTGACCTAGTAAAGCTTTACTTTTTTGTGCCCTGTCTCCTGCGGAGCCGCTATCCCCCCCATGGTCCTTTCAGGAACCCCAGCATCCACTACGGACTCCGAGAAATAGAATTATCGGTAAGTAAATTCTTATTATTGTGAGGTGTGAGGTATTCAGAATAGACTGAAAATGAGTGTAAATTATGGTTTTTGAGGTTAATAATACTTTGGGATCAAAATGACCCCCAAATTCTATGATTTAAGCTGTTTTTTAGTGTTTTTTGAAAAAAACACCCGAATCCAAAACACACCCGAATCCGACAAAAAAAATTCGGTGAGGTTTTGCCAAAACGCGTTCGAACCCAAAACACGGCCGCGGAACCGAACCCAAAACCAAAACACAAAACCCGAAAAATTTCAGGCGCTCATCTCTAATTGTTACTATGACTGTACTATAATGTATACTGAAATGATGCTGAGGTGGGAATCATTGCCTATTCCCTTCCCTCTAATTTATAAAGTTTCCAGCTGAAAATATTACATCTTTTTAAGCCACCGTTTAACTGTTATTGTCTTACAATAGCCCTGGGCCCAGGTGCGGAATCTCATATATATTAAGGCTGTGTATGGTGGCTACTCCAATCAGCTACAGCAATTGTAGCTGGGGAATTCAATTTAAATATCATTACATTTTGAGAAATAAAAGATGATGTTCGCGAGAACTGTAATGAAAAAAAAATCAGAACTGTAATGGTGGGAGGCTGATGAAAAGCAACGCTCGTCAGGGTTTCTCAAGCTTTAAAGATACACAGGATGATAAGGCTGAGAATTCACCTACAGCTACTTCTGCCGAGGGCATAATTCCTTAGATGTCAATCTTGGGTTTAATGTGAAACACACAAACTGACCGCTGTTAGATGTAATATCTTATCCAGATGTTTTGGCTAAGGCATTTGGTGGCTCTCCTGCTGCGATAACTACAAGTTCCAGCATGCCTTGCCAGACAGCATGTTGCTCCATTTGAGAATACGGAGTTAACGCTCATTTTTACAACACTCAAGAAAAACAGCACTAAAAAGTATTTGGTAAAAAAATGTGAGCAAACATTAAATAGTGCGCATGGCTTGTGGGTAAAATGGATCACATAATTAATGGCAAAGTAACAATCTCGTATATAATATAGTATCCCAGATCTGTGACTCTATGCCTGGGCCTCTAACGCTGGGCGTGGCTAGGAGCTCTCATTGGGTTAGTGGCAGGTCTATCACACCCAGTCCACAGGTGATTGGGCGAGAAATGCCCTCCCACACAGGTTACAGCCAATGGGAGGCTCTGCCCTTTGCCTGCTGTGTTTTCACAGAGCAGGATTAGCAATGGGACTGATGGAGCTGCAATTCCAGCCCCACACCCCAAAATAGGCCCACTGCATCTGCAGCAACACACCCTCCAACAATTTACACATAAAAATTGCTTCAAATTCGAAAAGAGGGCATGGCCACGGGTACAGCATCCTGGCCACGCCCATTTTCCTATACTTTCAATGGAAGCTTGGAGAGTCAAAAATCGGTACAGACCATAGAAAAAAGGGACTGTACCTGCCAAAAAGGTGCAGTTGGATGGTATGCCACTTCATCTGCAGCAAATCTCTGCGCTGTAGATGGGGGGGGGGGAGAAACTTTTACTGCAGCGTCCTATGTCCTGCTGCCAGTCCGCCTGCCCCCTCCGGCATCAACAATCCCCACTCCCTAGCCGCGCCGCAGGTGGAACAAAAGCTGCTGCGGCCACCGGCATAGATGTGTATGAAAGCGGTGCAGCGGAAGGCTTTCATAGCCCTCCCTGCGCCGCATACTCTCTGAGCCCCGGAGCCTCCTCTGCGCGTGATGTAACAGAAGTGCCTCCCCGCCACAGCCGCGCCCAGATCCCCAGAGGCCCTGACTCTGCAACACAGCACCTGGGCTGCCGGCCATCCTCGCATACTTTACAAAGGGACAGAGCACATAATACCCCCTGTAGTAGAGACACTTACACAAGTAACGCCCCCTGAACCAGTGACGCTTACACACGTAACACCCCCCTGTACCAGTGACGCTTACACACGTAACGCCCCCTGTACCAGTGACGCTTACACACATAATTCCCCCCCTGTACCAGTGCCGCTTACACACATTATGCCGCAGTCTCACACACACACACACACACACACACACACACACACACACACACACACACACACACACACACACACACACACACACACACACACAACAGACATATATATATATACAAACACCCACACATACATACTGTACATACATTACACACATACACAGTCACACATATATACAGTATACAGAGACACTGTATATACACACACACACTCACTCTCTTTCCAGACACTGACCTAATGAAGTCTGGCTGGCCGAAGCTGTAGCAGCTCATCCTCCTGCTGCAGCATGGTCCTGTCTAGCTACGCCCCTTATTCCCATCTAGCTCTGCCCCCTTTGGCTCCTGCCTGGCCACTGAATGTCACACAGGGGAGGGGAGGGGGAGAGGAGGTTTTGTGCTGCCGGCGCCGCTGCATGTGTGACAGAAGCCGGCAGCAGCAGCAGGGATAGCAGCAGCAGCTCAGCACAGGGATGCAGAGCAGGGAGAACGTCTCTCCTTCCTGGCGCCTCCCTGCACTGCATCCCTTTGCTGAGCGGCTAGCGCCGGGCCTGTGTGTAGTGTCACTGACACTGCACAGCACTCTCTCCTTTTACATTGATTCAGCGAGTCAGTTAGTTCTGCCAGCCAGTCGCTATTGTTAGCACCAGTGTCCCAACGCGCCGCATTACAGGGAAGTAGATGCACTAAATAAATTACAGCTCCCAGCAGCCCTTACCGCCAAAGCATTCCGGCCCTTAGGGCTGCTGGGAGCTGTAGTTTATTGAGTGCATCTTCTTCCCTGTAATGCGTCGCGTTGGGACACCGGTGCTAACAATAGTGACTGGCTGCTGTGCGAGTCTCCGGGAGAGCCACTGCCAAAGGGAGGACAGCAGCTTAGCTGCTGACAGGAGGAGAAGCAGGAGAAGCATTACCCACCCCTCCCCCACTCGCAGTACCCCCGGGCCCCATCCGGGGGCACCCCCACACACCCCCTCCAGCACCCGCGGTAGGTCCGGAACCCCTGCCCCACCCGCAGCAACCCTGCACCGGCCCCTCCTGCTGCACCATTGCATCCGCCCCTCCCCCACCCGGGGCACCCCCGCAACTGCTCCTCCCCCACCCGCGGTGGCTCCGGACCCCCACCCGCGGCCTCCACTTCCCCCACCTGTGGCACCACCGCACCAGCCCCTCCCCCACCTGCGGCACCACCGCAACCGCCCTTCCCCCTCCCGCGGCACCCGTGGCACCCCCGGATCCCATCCGTGTCTTCCCCGCATCCACCATTCTCCCAACCAAAACACCTACTAGGTGATTCATCAGGCCCTGCGTGCGCTGTTCACGCCGTTGCAAGGGACTTCGACCCCTTACCATCGCATGCCCTTTGTCCGTGCAATATTTAACCACTCACACAATTATAATTGGAGGTAATACTCCATATAATAAAAATATTACACGCCACAATGGTGTGCAAGGGTTAAGGGGGCGTAGCCCCTTATGACGGTGTGAAGAGCGCCCGTAGGGCGCGATGAATCACCTAGTATATGATAACAATGAAAAAAAATGGAGAATTAACATATACACGGGGTATATGAAGCTGGACTGTCTAGATCGCAACCTAATATATATTCCCCGTTAAGAAGGTTGTGCCCTTATTTATCTGAAATTACAGCCTCACGTCTGTGGACTTAATTAAGATTAAGGGGTAAATTTACTAAAGATCAATTTTAGATTAATTTAAAAAAAAATATCTTAAATTCATCAACATCGACAGAGTGTTTCATTGTCAAAATTCCATATTTAATTACTGTCAATTTTAAAACCGATGTTCGACAATATTTTTAAAGGGCCCATACACACTAGAAGACATGACCAATGTGAAAGATTAACAATGTGGACGATGAGCAATTTCCCTTGAACTTCCCAGAGCCCTGACAAACGAAATTGAGCGTACACACCATGCAATTTTTCAAACAATTTGAAAGATGAAAGATATCTTTGGAATTGGCACCTTTTTTACATATTTAATGTTGGGGATGCATATTATATATATTATAAATAAATATAAATATATATATATATATATATATATATATAATATATATATATATATATATACTAGGTGATTCATCTCGTACGAGTACTCTTCACACCGTCGTAAAGGGCTACGCCCCCTTAACCCTTGCACACCCTTGTGGCGTGCAATATTTTTATTATATGGAGTATTACTTCCAATCATAATTGTGTGAGTGGTTAAATATTGCACAGACAATGGGCGTGCGATGGTTAAGGGATCGAAGCCCCTTGCAATGGCGTGAACAACGCACGCAGGGCCCGATGAATCATCTAGTAGGTGCCGTGGTTGAGGGAGTGGCGGGTGCGGGGAAGACGCGGATGGGATCCGGGGGTGCCGCTGGATGTGGAGGGGCGGTTGCGGTGGTGCCGCAGGCGGGGGAGGGGCTGGTGCGGTGGTGCTGTGAGTGGGGGAGGGTGCGTGGGTGCTGCGGGTGGGGGTCCGGAGCCACCGCAGGTGGGGAAGGAGCAGTTGCGGGGGTGCCCCGGGTGGGAGAGGGGCGGATGCGGTGGCGGGTGGGGCGGGGGGCGGGTGCGGGGGTATAATGAAGTATTATATATTCCCTACTCATTTTCTTTCAATGCTGATAGTAAATTTCCTCGTTCGCATCACTGCATATAAGTGGAGTAAATCCCGTAAAATTGCATTAATGAAAACTTCTGGGATGATTTCTAACCAGAATCCATCTTTGCTCCTTATAAATGCAAAAAAAAATACTAAAAAGAGACAATTTGTCCTATTTGCATAGATTTTATTTTCAGTCTAATATTTCACATCTGTGTTTTAATAAATGCTGATCAGATATTATGGATCTCAGAACATCTGATTTCTGTTTTAATGTAGAAAACACTGATTTTCAAAATAAATTATCATATTTCCCGGCTCACAATAATACTGCAGCAAGAGGGGGGTTTGCATTAGACCTACATTTGAATAATGGCAATTAAGCTCTCTCTGAGCAAACATGATTAGAGCATTTACATAAACCAAACAATTTTTGGATGAACCTGCGTAAATATTGTGCGGGGAGAAAATAGAACACAAAGGACTCGGAAGGTTCCGTGTAACTGTGAGCTGGCTTCTGTGCACGGGTTACACAAGGCCACAGACTGCGGAACTGTGTACAGAGGAATTAGCGCAAAAATAGCATTTCTTTCATTGAACTTTGCGGCGCATTAATTATATTTACATCCTGCATAATAACAATACGGATGATTTTTGTGTTTTCCTGTGATGCTAAACCTCTGTATTATGGGCCTGATCAGAGTAGTACAAACCCTGATAGCTTGTGCACTACTCTGATGTTAGAAGATTGGCGCTGTACTTGATCTCTATTTTGCATGCGCTGATCTTTTACTGCGAGATCTCTCGCAGATCCTCAAAGCCGCAGCTGGATTGAAAGCTTGCCGGCGTTTGGGGGTGGGCCGAGGGCATTTTGTGGGAGTGCCGAAGCCGGGGTAATTTCCTGGCCTCAGCTACGGAGCTGCGACGGCCAATCTGAATAGCCTCAGGCTCAATCGGATGACCGATGTTCGAGCAGAGTGATCCGGTGCTGCGTCTTTGGATGAAGCAGTGGATTACAGAAGGAGTCGGGAAGAGTCTGTTTACACGAGACAGCCATAGAATCAACATTCAAATAATGGCCCTCATTCCGAGTTGTTCGCTCACTAGCTGCTTTTAGCAGCATTGCACACGCTAAGCCGCCGCCTACTGGGAGTGAATCTTAGCATAGCAGAATTGCGAACGAAAGATTAGCAGAATTGCGAATAGAAATTTCTTTGCAGTTTCTGAGTAGCTCGAGACTTACTCTGCCACTGCGATCAGTTCAGTCAGTTTCGTTCCTGGTTTGACGTCACAAACACACCCAGCGTTCGCCCAGACACTCCCCCGTTTCTCCAGCCACTCCCGCGTTTTTCCCAAAAACGCAAGCGTTTTTTCACACACACCCATAAAACGGCCAGTTTCCGCCCAGAAACACCCACTTCCTGTCAATCACACTCCGATCACCAGAACGAAGAAAAATCTTCGTAAAGCCGTGAGTAAAATACCAAATTTTTGTGCTAATTTACTTGGCGCAGACGCACTGCGAACATTGCGCATGCGCAGTTTGCGACTTATCGCACCGATGCAAAGAAAAAGAACGAGCGAACAACTCGGAATGAGGGCCAATGTTAGATACACACTACGAGGAAGTGTATCTGACCAGTCATTGTAGTTACTGTAAGTAGGGGTTTCGGGACGCAGAGAAAGGGTGTGTGTATTTTGGTATCTGGGTATAAAGTATCCGGGACAGCTGCAGCATCCCCACACACTGACCACATGCCCCACTATCTTACCGGAGTCCTGACGTTTCTCTGCGCATCTGTGGAGGCTCCATTTATTGGCACTTACAATGGGGCTACCAGCAAAATTAACACATCACTTCCAGGTCTTACTGCTACATATTAATTAGTCCCGCCCCATCATAAATTACAGATTTTAAATTTTTTCCACTTGAAGCCCTCCGCCGTGGCCGGTGCAAGTTCTCTCTGCACCCTAGGCAAAGCTTCAGTCTAGCGCCCCCTAACCTGCAATCCCTCCCACCCCACCACCTCCCGGAGGGGACATGCGGGTGACCAGAGAAAAGGGACGCACTGAAGTGATAAAGTAAATTGTAAACAAAGTCACACAATTTTGTATTCTGAACGCCAGCATAACGTCCAGGGTTGGACTGGCCCACAGGGGTACAGGGGAAACCACCGGTGGGCCCTACTTCCTGGGGCCCTACCCCTTCCTCTAGGGATCAGGTTCCAGACTGTAAATCTAGTACATTCCAGACTTACTAATCTAGTACATTATCATGCATGCACTACAATATTTACTGTTTATATTTATCTAGGGGACCAACCCATGCAAAATGGTTAGGCAAACCAATGTGCCGATTGGGCACACCCCCTCTAGAGACTGGCCACACCCCTAAACATGGGCCCCTACCACTGTATTTCCCTGGTGGGCCCTACATGCCCCAGTCCAACACTGATAACGTCTGCCAGTATACCAACTACATCCCTTTAATTGTATGATAATACATACATATGTATGCTCCTTATTGTGTTCTATCCCCCCATCTCTAAGTCCATTACTGACCCACATCCAGAGACATCCTTCAGTTTTTCCTACAGTAATTCAGTGGGGC
Organism: Pseudophryne corroboree; assembly: GCF_028390025.1. NCBI lineage: Eukaryota > Metazoa > Chordata > Amphibia > Anura > Myobatrachidae > Pseudophryne > Pseudophryne corroboree. The sequence goes on along the minus strand of NC_086449.1, from coordinate 808,123,679 downwards.
CCTCCAGAGGCCGGCGCCCCTAGGCAGCCGCCTAAAGCTACCAAATGGTAGAGCCTGCCCTGGCCTCCACAGCGATTCTCCTTATTAGTTTCGTTTTAAACTCTATTATTTCCATACTGGGAGAACATTCCTTGGCAACACATCCGCCTAAATGGGAGGCCAGTAGACAGTATTAATGTATTATTAGGTCTTTCAGTGGAGGTGGGGTGGGGTGGGACCTGCCAGAGCAGATGAGCGCTGTGTCAAAATACAACTGCATATGTTAACCTATCATACCTTAGTGAATTCAGCCATTTCTCTTTTAGAAGGCTTGACAAAACTTAGCAAAAACTTTGCACAATGAAATATTGATGCTTGGCTTTCACCGCCTCATTGTCTGGCAGATTGGTCACAGCTGGCTCTGTACAGTTCCCCTTGGTTTGTAAAGCAAGAATTTGAAAGTCTAGATAATTGCCTGTTCCCTATAGTACACCTGGGGCAAAGGAAAAGTACCACGCACACAATAAAAGTTTGCAATCACTGCACAGAGATAATACTGGAAGACGGCATCCGCTGTGGGTTTACGAGAACCTTCGAAAAGGAGCCGGCAACTAAAAAATAAAGAGAAAAGAAAAAGCCACTGATGCATGAATACACGGCGTTAACTCGGGATTTCTTATTATGAGTTTTGTCTGACTCCACAGTGACCTTGTCACATTGAGTTAATAGCGTATATAGAAGTCCAGCCATTGGTGGGTTGAAGCTGCTTCTGCGGCTGTAGACGCCTCAAAACTTAATAGATCATTTGATTCTAGATCGCACTCACAAAGACTTTATTATTTCCAGATGAGATCTTAAGTGTAGAAAACCGATTTGGAAATGACATATAAAATGAAAGCTTTAGGCTTTAGGATTTCATTTTCAAGATGAGGAAGACTGTAACACTTAAGGAACATTGTATTACATATGTATAATCATCTGTTGCCAATTAAACACTTGTGCTCTTTGGGGGCCGCCGATAATTAAGTAACCAACTCGCTGAGAGTAGCATTAGTGGAAACGGCTAATCCAAAGTAGCAGTGAAACTTAGCACGCATAAAGGGACCTATGGGGGTCATTCCGAGTTGATCGCTTGCTAGCTGTTTTTAGCAGCCGTGCAAACGCTGTGCCGCCTCCCACTGGGAGTGTATTTTAGCTTAGCAGAAGTGCGAACGAAAGGATCGCACAGCGGCTACGAAAATTTTTCAGCAGTTTCAGAGTAGCTTCAGACCTACTCAGCGCTTGCGATCACTTCAGACTGTTCAGTTCCTGTTTTGACGTCACAAACACGCCCTGCGTTCGCCCAGCCACGCCTGCTTTTTTCCTGGCACGCCTGCTTTTTTTCGAACACTCCCTGGAAACGGTCAGTTGACACCCAGAAATGCCCACTTCCTGTCAATCACTCTGTGGCCAGCAGGGCGACTGAAATGCTTCGCTAGACCTTGTGTGAAACTACATAATTCATTGTGAAAATACATTGCACGTGCGCATTGCGCCGCATACGCATGCGCAGAAGTGCCGGATTTTTGCCTGATCGCTGCGCAGTGGGCGAAAACAGCTAGCGATCAACTCGGAATGACCCCCTATGTACTAAGCTTTGGAGACAGATAAAGTGAAGAGAGATAAAGTACAAGGCCAGCCAATCAGCTCCTAACTTCCATGCTACAGGGCGTGTTTGAAAAATTCCAGTTAGGGGCTGGTTGGCTGAAACTTTATCTCTCTCCACTTTATCTGTCCAAGCCTTACTACATAGACCTCTCAGTGATAGTTGCCATGCATGCATTTTTTCTCATGCATGCACGACCTTACGGGTAGATAAAGTGGGTGTAAATAAATGAATGTCACATGTACATAAAATTATTCAAGTTACTTAGGGGAGAGAAAAGAGACACCTGTCTATAAAACGTTCTCCTTAGTTTCACCATGCGCAGATGAAGATAGCTGGTCGTATTACGTGATATAAGGAAAAAGGCCACATAATGAGGCGACACCCTTCCTAACAGCCAACAACATTTGATGCTAAGGGGTAGATTTATTGGAACTTCTAAAATAGATAAGTTATGGTGTTACCCGTAGCAACCATTCAGATTCGGTCTCTCAATAGATCTAGCAATTAACCTCTTGCGCTATAAAATAAGATATGGCTGAAATTCAAATAACCAAACTGTGTATTCAATAAATTTCATACGTTTTAATACATAGAAAAGATCTAGACCGGTCTATAATATATAACAATGTATGATCATAAATAAATTAAATAACGCAAAATACATATGTATACTAATAAAAAAATTCTCAAGGAGGTGGATCCAAGCTATTCTGTGCACAGTCATATACGAACAAACAAAATCCGTGTCTCAGTCCATATATTTAAATTAATTATAACATAGAGCAGCTTTCATTAGAACCCATATATAAATTGTTGCTCCTTAATGTAATTTAGATGACAAAGTTCCTTATATTATTGCCCATCAGCAAGAACAGAAACGTTACATGAAAAACCTGCTCCCAGCTGGAGCCTTACGTGTGGCTTCCGTCAGCGATGTTTGACACAAGGGGGAGTCCCAATGGTGAGTGGATCCTGCACCTGCACTGGCGCCCTTTCGTAGCGATGATGTCCAGTCACGGGGCTCAACGAGACCGCACCACTTTAGTGCTGCTTGCAAGCATCCAGGTCGCGGTCTCTCTCCTCCCAATCAATGTCCGGCTGATGACAGAGCAAATATCGGCAATGGAGACGGGTTCAGATGGCAATATGAGGGTCCAATATCACACTTCTGACGCGTTTCGCTCCTTTAGCAGAAGCTTTATCCAAGAATAATCTCCAGAAATTCTAGGACCCTTTTTAAAGGACTAATCGCTATCCCTATTGGTGAAAATAATGGTGAATAATAATCACCTGTTGTTGCACCTGCTTGGCTACACCTCCTAAATCCAGCCTCCTTATAATTAGTTGTAATACATATAAAAAACTTTATATTCCTAATATTCCTTAACAAATCCTATTAAATACATATCTATACACAGACATAGTAATAAAAAGTATAGATGTATAAATAAACAAAAAAATATATAGAACATGTATGTACATACACACATAAACAGACCCGCTTGTCCATAAATTACACTTCCCCTCACTTTGAAAAATCCAAAACATATTCCAAACAGATTACCCTTTAAATATATTCCTATATAGTATTACTTTCCCAATTGTGAATCGAACTCATTCACTCATCCCTCGTATACCATTTCTCTACCATCCATCCATCCTCAGTCCATTACAACCATCTGCTCTAACTGATCTTAGGTATCCGTTCACATGGTCGACCATGTTATGGTCGACAGTCATTAGGTCGACCACTATTGGTCGACATTGACATGGTCGACATGGACACATGGTCGACACATGAAAATGGTCGACACATGAAAAGGTCGACATGGGTTTTTTAACTTTTTTTTCTTTTGGGGAACTTTTCCATACTTTCCGATCCACGTGGACTACGATTGGAACGGTAATCTGTGCCGAGCGAAGCGGTAGCGGAGCGAAGGCACCATGCCCGAAGCATGGCGAGCGAAACGAGCCATGCGAGGGGACGCGGTGTACTAATTGGGGTTCGCAGTCACTTTACACAAAAAACGACACCAAAAAAAGTAAAAAAAATCACGTCGACATTTTCATGTGTCGACCATTTTCATGTGTCGACCATGTGTCCATGTCGACCATGTCAATGTCGACCAATAGTGGTCGACCTAATGACTGTCGACCATAACATGGTCGACCATTCATACCGGAACCCTGATCTTATCTAGTTACCAATTCACCCAATGTCAGATTTTATTCCTCCCATGAAAGAATTATCTAAATCACCCTATACATCATCCTATATTTCATGTTATTTCAATGAGATAATCATATTAACCCTTATCTACGCCATGATGTTATAACCTCCATTCATATAATAAAAATAAGCATAAGCACTAATAACTAAAATATAATGAGATAATCATATTAACCCTTATCTAAGCCATGATGTTATAACCTCCAGTCATATAATAAAAATAAGCATAAGCACTAATAACTAAAATATTTCAATAAATGTCTTCCCCCTCTGTAATTCAAACACACAACTTCTCCCTTCCCAATCCTTTTCTCTACCATTCCTCAACCATTGTACTCATACCCAGTGTATGTTTTTATTCTTTAATACATATACTGCGGACCTCAGTAACACTTCTCCCTCCAATATCTACACAATTAGGATCACTAGAAATTCCCCCCATTAATAAATTATAACAAAGTCAACATTAACTTAAAAATAAATTAATCAATTCCATAAATTCTCTTGTAAGCGGAGTCGTAGCTCCATTGATACCACCCCCCTGTTGAGCCCTTACAAGTCCCCCTTTTAATCCATTACTATTCCAAAATATGATCACTTATTATCGGATCCCTCATACCGGGGCTGCTTTACTCACCATTGGGACTCCCCCTTGTGTCAAACATCGCTGACGGAAGCCACACGTAAGGCTCCAGCTGGGAGCAGGTTTTCCATGTAACGTTTCTGTCCTTGCTGATGGGCAATAATATAAGGAACTTTGTCATCTAAATTACATTAAGGAGCAACAATTTATATATGGGTTCTAATGAAAGCTGCTCTATGTTATACTTAATTTAAATATACGGACTGAGACATGGATTTTGTTTGTTCGTATATGACTGTGCACAAAACAGCTTGGATCCACCTCCTTGAGAATATTTTTATTAGTATACATATGTATTTTGCATTATTTAATTTATTTATGATCATACATTGTTATATATTACAGACCGGTCTAGATCTTTTATATGTATTAAAAGTAAAACGTATGAAATTTATTGAATACACAGTTTGGTTATTTGAATTTCAGCCATATCTTATTTTATAGCGCAAGAGGTTAATTGCTAGAGTTGTTGTGGGATTAGCATATAGGTTTCCAGTGCTAATCATTCTGACTTGATTACCCCAAGTCAGTAATTCTTTTGCATCTTGAAAAAGATTTTTTAATTATATATATATGTGATTAGATATTCACTAGCGCCTGGTTTCAGTTTTTTGTGTTCGTAGAATGCAATAGAATCTGATTTAGATACTTCACCATCAATTGTATGTTTTTGCCATCCGCCCACTTCCTGGCCTCAGCCAGTCCCCTGCAGGCTGTGATAAAAAGCAGGAAGTGAGACTCAAACATAGGCCCCCATTTATCACGCAGTTAAAAGTGTAGCGCAAAATACCGTTTTCCCCCGCCGTGGTATAGTGGCACCGCGCTCTTCTATTTAAGAAGAGCCTATGCCACGGTGAGCGAATGCGGCACTTGCCGCGTCAGTGCTGATGTTTACCTTACATCAGCGCTGACGAATGATCTGTGTAGGGAGAGTCTGCGCATGTGTCGGAATATGGTAATTTCCGGCACATGCGCGGTAGTGATTTCCGGACGCAGCAGTCATTTGGGACTCCTCAGGCTTACTGTCTCTATAGCAACCTGGCAGACGTGATGCGTGCCGAGATTGCTGCGGGAGGGGGGGAGCCGGAGTGCAGAACGGACTCCGCTACAGCGGTGTTCTAACATCTGCCCGGAGCCCATTTCAGGTAAGCGAGCGCTATTTCAGAAATAGCGCTCGTACTTAAATACAGTTTACATGGCCGCAGTATGGGGAATATGAAAGGCCAATAGCGCTATTAGCCTTGTTAAATAGCGATTGGTCCCATTTAACTCCAAAAACGAGTTTCCAGCAAGGAAACTCGTTGTTAAATGGGGGCCATAGTTGCTTATTGGCTCGTACGCAAACTTTGTCTACCATGCTCTGAGTGTACAGCTCGGAGTATGACATCATGTGTATAGGGGGTGGGAGTGGCATAGGGTAGCATAGAATCCTGTGACGGTACTGTCCACACTGAAGTATTGAAAATGTTCTTCAAAGTTATGATTACTGTTAACCAAGAAATCTTTCATAACTCAAGTGTGAAGACAGATGGAAACTTGATAAAATCTCTCAATTTTGGAATATGGAGACTTTCATCAGAACCAAGTCACAAAAAAAAATAGGTTCCCCTTTAACTTAAGTGCTTTCAGTCTTCCAACGGGTGGTATTCATGTGACCGCCGGTCAGCTGACCGACAGTCACATGACCTCCTCCGCCAGCCCGACGGGTTACTATTAGAGATGAGCGGGTTCGGTTTCTCTGAATCCGAACCAGCACGAACTTCATGTTTTTTTCCCGGGTCCGAGCAGACTCGGATCCTCCCGCCTTGCTCGGTTAACCCGAGCGCGCCCGAACGTCATCATGACGCTGTCGGATTCTCGCGAGACTCGGATTCTATATAAGGAGCCGCGCGTCGCCGCCATTTTCACACGTGCATTGAGATTGATAGGGAGAGGACGTGGCTGGCGTCCTCTCCATTTAGATTAGGGTTGAGAGAGAGAGAGAGATTGACCTGAGGCTGTGATACTGTAGAAGAGAGTGCAGAGTTTAGTGACTGACGACCACAGTGACCACCAGACAGTGCAGTTGTTTGTTTTATTTAATATATCCGTTCTCTGCCTGAAAAAAACGATACACACATAGAGATGAGCGCCTGAAATTTTTCGGGTTTTGTGTTTTGGTTTTGGGTTCGGTTCCGCGGCCGTGTTTTGGGTTCGAACGCGTTTTGGCAAAACCTCACCGAATTTTTTTTGTCGGATTCGGGTGTGTTTTGGATTCGGGTGTTTTTTTCAAAAAACACTAAATAACAGCTTAAATCATAGAATTTGGGGGTCATTTTGATCCCAAAGTATTATTAACCTCAAAAACCATAATTTACACTCATTTTCAGTCTATTCTGAATACCTCACACCTCACAATATTATTTTTAGTCCTAAAATTTGCACCGAGGTCGCTGTGTGAGTAAGATAAGCGACCCTAGTGGCCGACACAAACACCGGGCCCATCTAGGAGTGGCACTGCAGTGTCACGCAGGATGTCCCTTCCAAAAAACCCTCCCCAAACAGCACATGACGCAAAGAAAAAAAGAGGCGCAATGAGGTAGCTGTGTGAGTAAGATTAGCGACCCTAGTGGCCGACACAAACACCGGGCCCATCTAGGAGTGGCACTGCAGTGTCACGCAGGATGGCCCTTCCAAAAAACCCTCCCCAAACAGCACATGACGCAAAGAAAAAAAGAGGCGCAATGAGGTAGCTGTGTGAGTAAGATTAGCGACCCTAGTGGCCGACACAAACACCGGGCCCATCTAGGAGTGGCACTGCAGTGTCACGCAGGATGTCCCTTCCAAAAAACCCTCCCCAAACAGCACATGACGCAAAGAAAAAAAGAGGCGCAATGAGGTAGCTGTGTGAGTAAGATTAGCGACCCTAGTGGCCGACACAAACACCGGGCCCATCTAGGAGTGGCACTGCAGTGTCACGCAGGATGGCCCTTCCAAAAAACCCTCCCCAAACAGCACATGACGCAAAGAAAAAAGAGGCGCAATGAGGTAGCTGTGTGAGTAAGATTAGCGACCCTAGTGGCCGACACAAACACCGGGCCCATCTAGGAGTGGCACTGCAGTGTCACGCAGGATGGCCCTTCCAAAAAACCCTCCCCAAACAGCACATGACGCAAAGAAAAAAAGAGGCGCAATGAGGTAGCTGTGTGAGTAAGATTAGCGACCCTAGTGGCCGACACAAACACCGGGCCCATCTAGGAGTGGCACTGCAGTGTCACGCAGGATGTCCCTTCCAAAAAACCCTCCCCAAACAGCACATGACGCAAAGAAAAAAAGAGGCGCAATGAGGTAGCTGTGTGAGTAAGATTAGCGACCCTAGTGGCCGACACAAACACCGGGCCCATCTAGGAGTGGCACTGCAGTGTCACGCAGGATGTCCCTTCCAAAAAACCCTCCCCAAACAGCACATGACGCAAAGAAAAAAAGAGGCGCAATGAGGTAGCTGACTGTGTGAGTAAGATTAGCGACCCTAGTGGCCGACACAAACACCGGGCCCATCTAGGAGTGGCACTGCAGTGTCACGCAGGATGTCCCTTCCAAAAAAACCCTCCCCAATCAGCACATGATGCAAAGAAAAAGAAAAGAAAAAAGAGGTGCAAGATGGAATTGTCCTTGGGCCCTCCCACCCACCCTTATGTTGTATAAACAAAACAGGACATGCACACTTTAACCAACCCATCATTTCAGTGACAGGGTCTGCCACACGACTGTGACTGATATGACGGGTTGGTTTGGACCCCCCCCCAAAAAAGAAGCAATTAATCTCTCCTTGCACAAACTGGCTCTACAGAGGCAAGATGTCCACCTCATCTTCACCCTCCGATATATCACCGTGTACATCCCCCTCCTCACAGATTATCAATTCGTCCCCACTGGAATCCACCATCTCAGCTCCCTGTGTACTTTGTGGAGGCAATTGCTGCTGGTCAATGTCTCCGCGGAGGAATTGATTATAATTCATTTTAATGAACATCATCTTCTCCACATTTTCTGGATGTAACCTCGTACGCCGATTGCTGACAAGGTGAGCGGCGGCACTAAACACTCTTTCGGAGTACACACTTGTGGGAGGGCAACTTAGGTAGAATAAAGCCAGTTTGTGCAAGGGCCTCCAAATTGCCTCTTTTTCCTGCCAGTATAAGTACGGACTGTGTGACGTGCCTACTTGGATGCGGTCACTCATATAATCCTCCACCATTCTATCAATGTTGAGAGAATCATATGCAGTGACAGTAGACGACATGTCCGTAATCGTTGTCAGGTCCTTCAGTCCGGACCAGATGTCAGCATCAGCAGTCGCTCCAGACTGCCCTGCATCACCGCCAGCGGGTGGGCTCGGAATTCTGAGCCTTTTCCTCGCACCCCCAGTTGCGGGAGAATGTGAAGGAGGAGATGTTGACAGGTCGCGTTCCGCTTGACTTGACAATTTTGTCACCAGCAGGTCTTTCAACCCCAGCAGACCTGTGTCTGCCGGAAAGAGAGATCCAAGGTAGGCTTTAAATCTAGGATCGAGCACGGTAGCCAAAATGTAGTGCTCTGATTTCAACAGATTGACCACCCGTGAATCCTTGTTAAGCGAATTAAGGGCTGCATCCACAAGTCCCACATGCCTAGCAGAATCGCTCCCTTTTAGCTCCTTCTTCAATGCCTCCAGCTTCTTCTGCAAAAGCCTGATGAGGGGAATGACCTGACTCAGGCTGGCAGTGTCTGAACTGACTTCACGTGTGGCAAGTTCAAAGGGCATCAGAACCTTGCACAACGTTGAAATCATTCTCCACTGCACTTGAGACAGGTGCATTCCACCTACTATATCGTGCTCAATTGTATAGGCTTGAATGGCCTTTTGCTGCTCCTCCAACCTCTGAAGCATATAGAGGGTTGAATTCCACCTCGTTACCACTTCTTGCTTCAGATGATGGCAGGGCAGGTTCAGTAGTTTTTGGTGGTGCTCCAGTTTTCTGTACGTGGTGCCTGTACGCCGAAAGTGTCCCGCAATTCTTCTGGCCACCGACAGCATCTCTTGCACGCCCCTGTCGTTTTTTAAAAAATTCTGCACCACCAAATTCAAGGTATGTGCAAAACATGGGACGTGCTGGAATTGGCCCAGATTTAATGCACACACAATATTGCTGGCGTTGTCCGATGCCACAAATCCACAGGAGAGTCCAATTGGGGTAAGCCATTCCGCGATGATCTTCCTCAGTTGCCGTAAGAGGTTTTCAGCTGTGTGCGTATTCTGGAAAGCGGTGATACAAAGCGTAGCCTGCCTAGGAAAGAGTTGGCGTTTGCGAGATGCTGCTACTGGTGCCGCCGCTGCTGTTCTTGCGGCGGGAGTCCATACATCTACCCAGTGGGCTGTCACAGTCATATAGTCCTGACCCTGCCCTGCTCCACTTGTCCACATGTCCGTGGTTAAGTGGACATTGGGTACAGCTGCATTTTTTAGGACACTGGTGACTCTTTTTCTGAGGTCTGTGTACATTTTCGGTATCGCCTGCCTAGAGAAATGGAACCTAGATGGTATTTGGTACCGGGGACACAGTACCTCCAACAAGTCTCTAGTTGGCTCTGCAGTAATGATGGATACCGGAACCACGTTTCTCACCACCCAGGATGCCAAGGCCTCAGTTATCCGCTTTGCAGTAGGATGACTGCTGTGATATTTCATCTTCCTCGCAAAGGACTGTTGAACAGTCAATTGCTTACTGGAAGTAGTACAAGTGGGCTTACGACTTCCCCTCTGGGATGACCATCGACTCCCAGCGGCAACAACAGCAGCGCCAGCAGCAGTAGGCGTTACACGCAAGGATGCATCGGAGGAATCCCAGGCAGGAGAGGACTCGTCAGAATTGCCAGTGACATGGCCTGCAGGACTATTGGCATTCCTGGGGAAGGAGGAAATTGACACTGAGGGAGTTGGTGGGGTGGTTTGCGTGAGCTTGGTTACAAGAGGAAGGGATTTACTGGTCAGTGGACTGCTTCCGCTGTCACCCAAAGTTTTTGAACTTGTCACTGACTTATTATGAATGCGCTGCAGGTGACGTATAAGGGAGGATGTTCCGAGGTGGTTAACGTCCTTACCCCTACTTATTACAGCTTGACAAAGGGAACACACGGCTTGACACCTGTTGTCCGCATTTCTGGTGAAATACCTCCACACCGAAGAGCTGATTTTTTTGGTATTTTCACCTGGCATGTCAACGGCCATATTCCTCCCACGGACAACAGGTGTCTCCCCGGGTGCCTGACTTAAACAAACCACCTCACCATCAGAATCCTCCTGGTCAATTTCCTCCCCAGCGCCAGCAACACCCATATCCTCCTCATCCTGGTGTACTTCAACACTGACATCTTCAATCTGACTATCAGGAACTGGACTGCGGGTGCTCCTTCCAGCACTTGCAGGGGGCGTGCAAATGGTGGAAGGCGCATGCTCTTCACGTCCAGTGTTGGGAAGGTCAGGCATCGCAACCGACACAATTGGACTCTCCTTGTGGATTTGGGATTTCAAAGAACGCACAGTTCTTTGCGGTGCTTTTGCCAGCTTGAGTCTTTTCAGTTTTCTAGCGAGAGGCTGAGTGCTTCCATCCTCATGTGAAGCTGAACCACTAGCCATGAACATAGGCCAGGGCCTCAGCCGTTCCTTGCCACTCCGTGTGGTAAATGGCATATTGGCAAGTTTACGCTTCTCCTCCGACAATTTTATTTTAGGTTTTGGAGTCCTTTTTTTACTGATATTTGGTGTTTTGGTTTTGACATGCTCTGTACTATGCCATTGGGCATCGGCCTTGGCAGACGACGTTGCTGGCATTTCATCGTCTCGGCCATGACTAGTGGCAGCAGCTTCAGCACGAGGTGGAAGTGGATCTTGATCTTTCCCTAATTTTGGAACCTCAACATTTTTGTTCTCCATATTTTAATAGGCACAACTAAAAGGCACCTCAGGTAAACAATGGAGATGGATGGATTGGATACTAGTATACAATTATGGACGGGCTGCCGAGTGCCGACACAGAGGTAGCCACAGCCGTGAACTACCGCACTGTACTGTGTCTGCTGCTAATATATAGACTGGTTGATAAAGAGATAGTATACTCGTAACTAGTATGTATGTATAAAGAAAGAAAAAAAAACCACGGTTAGGTGGTATATACAATTATGGACGGGCTGCCGAGTGCCGACACAGAGGTAGCCACAGCCGTGAACTACCGCACTGTACTGTGTCTGCTGCTAATATATAGACTGGTTGATAAAGAGATAGTATACTCGTAACTAGTATGTATGTATAAAGAAAGAAAAAAAAACCACGGTTAGGTGGTATATACAATTATGGACGGGCTGCCGAGTGCCGACACAGAGGTAGCCACAGCCGTGAACTACCGCACTGTACTGTGTCTGCTGCTAATATAGACTGGTTGATAAAGAGATAGTATACTCGTAACTAGTATGTATGTATAAAGAAAGAAAAAAAAACCACGATTAGGTGGTATATACAATTATGGACGGGCTGCCGAGTGCCGACACAGAGGTAGCCACAGCCGTGAACTACCGCACTGTACTGTGTCTGCTGCTAATATATAGACTGGTTGATAAAGAGATAGTATACTCGTAACTAGTATGTATGTATAAAGAAAGAAAAAAAAAACACGGTTAGGTGGTATATACAATTATGGACGGGCTGCCGAGTGCCGACACAGAGGTAGCCACAGCCGTGAACTACCGCACTGTACTGTGTCTGCTGCTAATATATAGACTGGTTGATAAAGAGATAGTATACTCGTAACTAGTATGTATGTATAAAGAAAGAAAAAAAAACCACGGTTAGGTGGTATATACAATTATGGACGGGCTGCCGAGTGCCGACACAGAGGTAGCCACAGCCGTGAACTACCGCACTGTACTGTGTCTGCTGCTAATATATAGACTGGTTGATAAAGAGATAGTATACTCGTAACTAGTATGTATGTATAAAGAAAGAAAAAAAAACCACGGTTAGGTGGTATATACAATTATGGACGGGCTGCCGAGTGCCGACACAGAGGTAGCCACAGCCGTGAACTACCGCACTGTACTGTGTCTGCTGCTAATATATAGACTGGTTGATAAAGAGATAGTATACTCGTAACTAGTATGTATGTATAAAGAAAGAAAAAAAAACCACGGTTAGGTGGTATATACAATTATGGACGGGCTGCCGAGTGCCGACACAGAGGTAGCCACAGCCGTGAACTACCGCACTGTACTGTGTCTGCTGCTAATATAGACTGGTTGATAAAGAGATAGTATACTCGTAACTAGTATGTATGTATAAAGAAAGAAAAAAAAACCACGGTTAGGTGGTATATACAATTATGGACGGGCTGCCGAGTGCCGACACAGAGGTAGCCACAGCCGTGAACTACCGCACTGTACTGTGTCTGCTGCTAATATATAGACTGGTTGATAAAGAGATAGTATACTCGTAACTAGTATGTATGTATAAAGAAAGAAAAAAAAACCACGGTTAGGTGGTATATACAATTATGGACGGGCTGCCGAGTGCCGACACAGAGGTAGCCACAGCCGTGAACTACCGCACTGTCCTGTGTCTGCTGCTAATATATAGACTGGTTGATAAAGAGATAGTATACTCGTAACTAGTATGTATGTATAAAGAAAGAAAAAAAAACCACGGTTAGGTGGTATATACAATTATGGACGGGCTGCCGAGTGCCGACACAGAGGTAGCCACAGCCGTGAACTACCGCACTGTACTGTGTCTGCTGCTAATATAGACTGGTTGATAAAGAGATAGTATACTACTAATATTATATACTGGTGGTCAGGTCACTGGTCACTAGTCACACTGGCAGTGGCACTCCTGCAGCAAAAGTGTGCACTGTTTAATTTTAATATAATATTATGTACTCCTGGCTCCTGCTATAACCTATAACTGGCACTGCAGTAGTGCTCCCCAGTCTCCCCCACAATTATAAGCTGTGTGAGCTGAGCAGTCAGACAGATATATAATATATATAGATGATGCAGCACACTGGCCTGAGCCTGAGCAGTGCACACAGATATGGTATGTGACTGACTGAGTCACTGTGTGTATCGCTTTTTTCAGGCAGAGAACGGATATATTAAATAAACTGCACTGTGTGTCTGGTGGTCACTCACTATATAATATATTATGTACTCCTGGCTCCTGCTATAACCTATAACTGGCACTGCAGTAGTGCTCCCCAGTCTCCCCCACAATTATAAGCTGTGTGAGCTGAGCAGTCAGACAGATATATATAATATTATTTATATATAGATAATAGATGATGCAGCACACTGGCCTGAGCCTGAGCAGTGCACACAGATATGGTATGTGACTGAGTCACTGTGTGCTGTGTATCGCTTTTTTCAGGCAGAGAACGGATTATAAATAAAAGTGGTGGTCACTGGTCACTATCAGCAAAACTCTGCACTGTACACTACTGAGTACTCCTAATGCTCCCCAAAATTAGTAAATCAAGTGTCTAAACGGAGAGGACGCCAGCCACGTCCTCTCCCTATCAATCTCAATGCACGTGTGAAAATGGCGGCGACGCGCTGCTCCTTATATAGAATCCGAGTCTCGCGATAGAATCCGAGCCTCGCGAGAATCCGACAGCGTCATGATGACGTTCGGGCGCGCTCGGGTTAACCGAGCAAGGCGGGAAGATCCGAGTCGCTCGGACCCGTGAAAAAAAACATGAAGTTCTGGCGGGTTCGGATTCAGAGAAACCGAACCCGCTCATCTCTATACACACAGTGACTCAGTCACATACCATATCTGTGTGCACTGCTCAGCCCAGTGTGCTGCATCAATGTATATATATATCTGACTGTGCTCAGCTCACACAGCTTATAATTGTGGGGGAGACTGGGGAGCACTGCAGTGCCAGTTATAGGTTATAGCAGGAGCCAGGAGTACATAATATTATATTAAAATTAAACAGTGCACACTTTTGCTGCAGGAGTGCCACTGCCAGTGTGACTAGTGACCAGTGACCTGACCACCAGTATATATAATATTAGTAGTATACTATCTCTTTATCAACCAGTCTATATTAGCAGCAGACACAGTACAGTGCGGTAGTTCACGGCTGTGGCTACCTCTGTGTCGGCACTCGGCAGCCCGTCCATAATTGTATATACCACCTAACCGTGGTTTTTTTTTCTTTCTTTATAGTCATACTAGTTACGAGTATACTATCTCTTTATCAACCAGTCTATATTAGCAGCAGACACAGTACAGTGCGGTAGTTCACGGCTGTGGCTACCTCTGTGTCGGCACTCGGCAGCCCGTCCATAATTGTATATACCACCTAACCGTGGTTTTTTTTTTCTTTCTTTATACATACATACTAGTTACGAGTATACTATCTCTTTATCAACCAGTCTATATTAGCAGCAGACACAGTACAGTGCGGTAGTTCATGGCTGTGGCTACCTCTGTGTCGGCACTCGGCAGCCCGTCCATAATTGTATATACCACCTAACCGTGGTTTTTTTTTCTTTCTTTATACATACATACTAGTTACGAGTATACTATCTCTTTATCAACCAGTCTATATATTAGCAGCAGACACAGTACAGTGCGGTAGTTCACGGCTGTGGCTACCTCTGTGTCGGCACTCGGCAGCCCGTCCATAATTGTATATACCACCTAACCGTGGTTTTTCTTTCTTTCTTTATACATACATACTAGTTACGAGTATACTATCTCTTTATCAACCAGTCTATATTAGCAGCAGACACAGTACAGTACGGTAGTTCACGGCTGTGGCTACCTCTGTGTCTGCACTCGGCAGGCAGTCCATAATTGTATACTAGTATCCATCTCCATTGTTTACCTGAGGTGCCTTTTAGTTGTGCCTATTAAAATATGGAGAACAAAAATGTTGAGGTTCCAAAATTAGGGAAAGATCAAGATCCACTTCCACCTCGTGCTGAAGCTGCTGCCACTAGTCATTGCCGAGACGATGAAATGCCAGCAACGTCGTCTGCCAAGGCCGATGCCCAATGTCATAGTACAGAGCATGTCAAATCCAAAACACCAAATATCAGAAAAAAAAGGACTCCAAAACCTAAAATAAAATTGTCGGAGGAGAAGCGTAAACTTGCCAATATGCCATTTACGACACGGAGTGGCAAGGAACGGCTGAGGCCCTGGCCTATGTTCATGGCTAGTGGTTCAGCTTCACATGAGGATGGAAGCACTCAGCCTCTCGCTAGAAAAATGAAAAGACTCAAGCTGGCAAAAGCAGCACAGCAAAGAACTGTGCATTCTTCGAAATCCCAAATCCACAAGGAGAGTCCAATTGTGTCGGTTGCGATGCCTGACCTTCCCAACACTGGACGTGAAGAGCATGCGCCTTCCACCATTTGCACGCCCCCTGCAAGTGCTGGAAGGAGCACCCGCAGTCCAGTTCCTGATAGTCAGATTGAAGATGTCAGTGTTGAAGTACACCAGGATGAGGAGGATATGGGTGTTGCTGGCGCTGGGGAGGAAATTGACCAGGAGGATTCTGATGGTGAGGTGGTTTGTTTAAGTCAGGCACCCGGGGAGACACCTGTTGTCCGTGGGAGGAATATGGCCGTTGACATGCCAGGTGAAAATACCAAAAAAATCAGCTCTTCGGTGTGGAGGTATTTCACCAGAAATGCGGACAACAGGTGTCAAGCCGTGTGTTCCCTTTGTCAAGCTGTAATAAGTAGGGGTAAGGACGTTAACCACCTCGGAACATCCTCCCTTATACGTCACCTGCAGCGCATTCATAATAAGTCAGTGACAAGTTCAAAAACTTTGGGTGACAGCGGAAGCAGTCCACTGACCAGTAAATCCCTTCCTCTTGTAACCAAGCTCACGCAAACCACCCCACCAACTCCCTCAGTGTCAATTTCCTCCTTCCCCAGGAATGCCAATAGTCCTGCAGGCCATGTCACTGGCAATTCAGACGAGTCCTCTCCTGCCTGGGATTCCTCCGATGCATCCTTGCGTGTAACGCCTACTGCTGCTGGCGCTGCTGTTGTTGCCGCTGGGAGTCGATGGTCATCCCAGAGGGGAAGTCGTAAGCCCACTTGTACTACTTCCAGTAAGCAATTGACTGTTCAACAGTCCTTTGCGAGGAAGATGAAATATCACAGCAGTCATCCTACTGCAAAGCGGATAACTGAGGCCTTGACAACTATGTTGGTGTTAGACGTGCGTCCGGTATCCGCCGTTAGTTCACAGGGAACTAGACAATTTATTGAGGCAGTGTGCCCCCGTTACCAAATACCATCTAGGTTCCACTTCTCTAGGCAGGCGATACCGAGAATGTACACGGACGTCAGAAAAAGACTCACCAGTGTCCTAAAAAATGCAGTTGTACCCAATGTCCACTTAACCACGGACATGTGGACAAGTGGAGCAGGGCAGGGTCAGGACTATATGACTGTGACAGCCCACTGGGTAGATGTATGGACTCCCGCCGCAAGAACAGCAGCGGCGGCACCAGTAGCAGCATCTCGCAAACGCCAACTCTTTCCTAGGCAGGCTACGCTTTGTATCACCGCTTTCCAGAATACGCACACAGCTGAAAACCTCTTACGGCAACTGAGGAAGATCATCGCGGAATGGCTTACCCCAATTGGACTCTCCTGTGGATTTGTGGCATCGGACAACGCCAGCAATATTGTGTGTGCATTAAATATGGGCAAATTCCAGCACGTCCCATGTTTTGCACATACCTTGAATTTGGTGGTGCAGAATTTTTTTAAAAACGACAGGGGCGTGCAAGAGATGCTGTCGGTGGCCAGAAGAATTGCGGGACACTTTCGGCGTACAGACACCACGTACAGAAGACTGGAGCACCACCAAAAACTACTGAACCTGCCCTGCCATCATCTGAAGCAAGAAGTGGTAACGAGGTGGAATTCAACCCTCTATATGCTTCAGAGGTTGGAGGAGCAGCAAAAGGCCATTCAAGCCTATACAATTGAGCACGATATAGTAGGTGGAATGCACCTGTCTCAAGCGCAGTGGAGAATGATTTCAACGTTGTGCAAGGTTCTGATGCCCTTTGAACTTGCCACACGTGAAGTCAGTTCAGACACTGCCAGCCTGAGTCAGGTCATTCCCCTCATCAGGCTTTTGCAGAAGAAGCTGGAGACATTGAAGGAGGAGCTAACACGGAGCGATTCCGCTAGGCATGTGGGACTTGTGGATGGAGCCCTTAATTCGCTTAACAAGGATTCACGGGTGGTCAATCTGTTGAAATCAGAGCACTACATTTTGGCCACCGTGCTCGATCCTAGATTTAAAGCCTACCTTGGATCTCTCTTTCCGGCAGACACAAGTCTGCTGGGGTTGAAAGACCTGCTGGTGACAAAATTGTCAAGTCAAGCGGAACGCGACCTGTCAACATCTCCTCCTTCACATTCTCCCGCAACTGGGGGTGCGAGGAAAAGGCTCAGAATTCCGAGCCCACCCGCTGGCGGTGATGCAGGGCAGTCTGGAGCGACTGCTGATGCTGACATCTGGTCCGGACTGAAGGACCTGACAACGATTACGGACATGTCGTCTACTGTCACTGCATATGATTCTCTCAACATTGATAGAATGGTGGAGGATTATATGAGTGACCGCATCCAAGTAGGCACGTCACACAGTCCGTACTTATACTGGCAGGAAAAAGAGGCAATTTGGAGGCCCTTGCACAAACTGGCTTTATTCTACCTAAGTTGCCCTCCCACAAGTGTGTACTCCGAAAGAGTGTTTAGTGCCGCCGCTCACCTTGTCAGCAATCGGCGTACGAGGTTACATCCAGAAAATGTGGAGAAGATGATGTTCATTAAAATGAATTATAATCAATTCCTCCGCGGAGACATTGACCAGCAGCAATTGCCTCCACAAAGTACACAGGGAGCTGAGATGGTGGATTCCAGTGGGGACGAATTGATAATCTGTGAGGAGGGGGATGTACACGGTGATATATCGGAGGGTGATGATGAGGTGGACATCTTGCCTCTGTAGAGCCAGTTTGTGCAAGGAGAGATTAATTGCTTCTTTTTTGGGGGGGTCCAAACCAACCCGTCATATCAGTCACAGTCGTGTGGCAGACCCTGTCACTGAAATGATGGGTTGGTTAAAGTGTGCATGTCCTGTTTTGTTTATACAACATAAGGGTGGGTGGGAGGGCCCAAGGACAATTCCATCTTGCACCTCTTTTTTCTTTTCTTTTTCTTTGCATCATGTGCTGATTGGGGAGGGTTTTTTGGAAGGGACATCCTGCGTGACACTGCAGTGCCACTCCTAAATGGGCCCGGTGTTTGTGTCGGCCACTAGGGTCGCTAATCTTACTCACACAGTCAGCTACCTCATTGCGCCTCTTTTTTTCTTTGCGTCATGTGCTGTTTGGGGAGGGTTTTTTGGAAGGGACATCCTGCGTGACACTGCAGTGCCACTCCTAGATGGGCCCGGTGTTTGTGTCGGCCACTAGGGTCGCTAATCTTACTCACACAGCTACCTCATTGCGCCTCTTTTTTTCTTTGCGTCATGTGCTGTTTGGGGAGGGTTTTTTGGAAGGGACATCCTGCGTGACACTGCAGTGCCACTCCTAGATGGGCCCGGTGTTTGTGTCGGCCACTAGGGTCGCTAATCTTACTCACACAGCTACCTCATTGCGCCTCTTTTTTTCTTTGCGTCATGTGCTGTTTGGGGAGGGTTTTTTGGAAGGGCCATCCTGCGTGACACTGCAGTGCCACTCCTAGATGGGCCCGGTGTTTGTGTCGGCCACTAGGGTCGCTAATCTTACTCACACAGCTACCTCATTGCGCCTCTTTTTTTCTTTGCGTCATGTGCTGTTTGGGGAGGGTTTTTTGGAAGGGAAATCCTGCGTGACACTGCAGTGCCACTCCTAGATGGGCCCGGTGTTTGTGTCGGCCACTAGGGTCGCTTATCTTACTCACACAGCGACCTCGGTGCAAATTTTAGGACTAAAAATAATATTGTGAGGTGTGAGGTATTCAGAATAGACTGAAAATGAGTGTAAATTATGGTTTTTGAGGTTAATAATACTTTGGGATCAAAATGACCCCCAAATTCTATGATTTAAGCTGTTTTTTAGTGTTTTTTGAAAAAAACACCCGAATCCAAAACACACCCGAATCCGACAAAAAAAATTCGGTGAGGTTTTGCCAAAACGCGTTCGAACCCAAAACACGGCCGCAGAACCGAACCCAAAACCAAAACACAAAACCCGAAAAATTTCAGGCGCTCATCTCTAGTTACTATCCCGATGGTCGGCATGCCGACCAACAGGGACTATTTCCACTCGTGGGTGTCCACGACACCCATAGAGTGGGAATAGAACCCGTGGCGACCGCAGGTCGCCACCGAGCCCCCAAGGGGCTTGCTGCACTCGCCCCTCCCCGCCGGGATCCCGGCGTCGGTAAGCTGACCGGTGGTCTCCTGACCGCTGGTCAGCCGTACTACACCCCTTCCAACAAGATGAACTATTTTTTATCTGTTCCTTGTAACTGTTGGTTCAGCACGTTAAGGTGTACTAAACGTTGACCAAAGATTTAGTGTCCTCCATTAACTGCTTCCATTTATTAGCGTTCTTGACGGTCGAAGCGTGAAGAAATTGTACAGCTTCATCTTTGACATCAATGAACCTCTCCAAAAAGTTGCCCTTACTCAGCCAACGCACATCAGAGTGCTTCAGGAGATCGCTGCGTTTAATTCGGCAAGTAACTGTTTGAGAAGTCTGTGCTCAAGGATTGATGTCGCTCGGATGCAGTTAACAATTTTCATCACAGTATCGGTAACATATAGTAAAATATATCTCCTTGTTTCGGATGGCGCTCTTCGATGACCAGTAGAGAGAATGGCTTGGTCGCTAAACTGAAGTGTTTTGTCTTATTCATCAAAGCGTGCGTTGTAGCAAACTCTCAAATGACCTAAAAAATGTTATCGATACTGTGTCAGAGTCCACTGTGCATACACAAGTATGTGGGGAAAGGGTGCAGGCAGCGGCTGTTTTACCAGTGATTTTCCTACTGCACAGGTGCAAAAACACCAGGAAAATGGCCACCGTGCCATTTTCCCGGCGGTTTGTGAAGCACTGGCAGCACGTGCATGCGGTGTAGGCCCTCCTGCACCAATTATAAGGGGTCATTCCGAGTTGTTGGCTCACTAGCTACTTTTTGCAGTCGCACAAACGCATAGTCGCCGCCCACTGGGGAGTGTATTTTCGCTTTGCAAGTGTGCGAACACCTGTGCAGCCGAGCGGTACAAAAACAGTTTGTGCAGTTTCTGAGTAGGTCTGGACTTACTCAGCTGCTGCGATCACTTCAGCCTATCTGGTCCCGGAATTGACGTCAGACACCCGCCCTGCAAACGCTTGGACACGCCTGCATTTTTCCAACCACTCCCTGAAAACGGTCAGTTGACACCCATAAACGCCTTCTTCCTGTCAATCTTCTTGCGATCGGCTGTGCGAATGGATTCTTCATTAAATCCAACGCCCAGCAACGATCCGCTTTGTACCCGTACGATGCGCCTGTGCGTTGCGGTGCATATGCACGCGCAGTAGTGACCTGATCGCTGCACTGTGAAAAACGGCAGCGTGCGATCAGGTCGGAATGACCCCCATACTGTAGATACGCCACTGCAGCTCAGGAACTGTAGACCGCATGGCATTTAGAGTATTGCCAGCTCTGACTCCAATATGAACCTCTCCTATAGATCCTACAGCCCCTTCGTAAAATGATATTATATACAAGCTCTTAGTATTACGAGACAGTACACTTCTTATACTTCTTTCCCAACACGCCGTTATTCTGACAAACTCATCCTCCTGTTACGTTCCTCCTCCTGTGTCTTTTCAGACCGCCGCCGTTTTTGCAATTCCCAGTGGTAATTTTAACTGTCTGACATTACACATATTTAACAGAAAACAATAAAGCAGACATTCATATTTAATATGCAGTTAATAATTCTTTAATAATGTGTGATACGGATGAAATTTATACTGTGGTATTCCAAGTGCCGGCATTAAATATTTAAAACAGTAGATGGAAAGTAGAGGAAAGTATTTTGCAGACAGTTACATTTGGAGAGAATAAAAATTGTGCTTGAATAAAATGTCTTTTGTAAATGGGATTTAGAATAATATCTCTTTCTTAGCTCATGTTATTAAGTTGCGTTTGATTCCAGCCAGGGTACCTTTTTTATATCTGTATTCTATTCCAACAGTGTAGATCTCAAGTTATGAAGTAGCTGGGTAAAGAACAACTTGTAGCCAATCAGATTACTGGAATGTTCACAGCAGCACATCTTATTTAAGGACATGAGTGCTGATCTTGCGAGGCGTAGAGACCTATCCACTTGTGTGACTTTGCTACAGAGGATGAAGAAGCATGAGATAGGTGCAGTGTCAAGAAGTCAGGAGCAGAGCTGTAACTAGACTGTTTGGTGCCCTGTGCCAGAAAGAGAATTGCATTTACCGCCATGTTACATGTCCTGTTTATGACATTTTAGGATTATGTTAAGAGAGGCGTCTATAGCAAAATATGATATTTAATCAAGTTAGTTCTTTAGATCGAAAAAATACAAATGCAAACCATATCGGGAAATGGACATAAACGTTGTATGTTTGTGAGTGGCACAGAACTTTTTTTCCCATTCATTTCAGTGGGTTTTTCAGTGTGTATAAACCCCACTGAAATGAATGGGTTATTAAATGTATAGAAAATGCTCTATTTGTAAATAAAATATTGCGCAACCTCACAAAATCCATTGCCAGCACAATCTTTATTCTTCCTCGGCTGGTTCTGACTGAAACAGAGGGAAGTTGAGCATGGGGTCCCAATTCTAAATTGAAAACCAGCACCCATCTGGTCAGCTATGGCTGGAGTATCTATGGGGACTGGCACAGTACCACAAGATGCACAAGATCATATGTGCGTATACCTTTGTCACGCTCTGAAGTTCTAAACAGAGATTCTTACCTCTGCGGTGTCTGTCCTGGCTGGAGCTGAGGTCCGTTTATGGTGTTGCTGCATATCGCTCCCCACAGCGTCCTGACACTCCATCTCAATGCCAGAGTTCCCTCCAGATTCAGTGTAAGGGTGCAGCGATGTTGAATGCGATCACCTGACCACTCTCAACCAGTCAGCACGCTGCTCCCAGTCAGCTGACCGCTACATCCAGTGGTAGGACAAGCTCCTTTAAAGGAAGCTTCCTGGACACTATCAAGTCGCCAGTGCAACGTTGCTTCTCCTGAAGTCACAGCTCTGTACTGTGCTCCCTGATGCTTTGCATTCATCCGGTTCTAGTCTGTTTGGATCCAGTTCCAGTGTGGTTGCCTCATAGACTCTGCTCTAGTACATCTCCAGTTACAGCCCGGTTACTATCCGATGCCAGTCTGGTCACTATCCAGTTCCAGTCCAGTTACCTATCCGGTTCCAGTCCAGTCACTTATCTGGTCCAGTCCATTTGTCTTTGACTCCAGTCTAGTTGCCAAGACGGTTCCAGTTCCAGCTGTGTGTGACTCCAGTCCGGTTGCCAACCTGATTCCAGTTACAGTTGTCTCCAAGTTTAGTCCAGTTACTATCCGGTTCCAGTCCGGTCACTATCCAGTTCCAGTCCAGTTACCTATCTAGTACCAGTCGAGTCACTTATCTGGTTCCAGTACATTTGTCTTTGAGTCCAGCCTAGTTGCCAAGCTGGTTCCAGTTCCAGTTGTCTCTGACTACAGTTCGATTGGCAAACCAGTTCCAGTTCCAGCTGTGTCTAACTGCAGTCTGGTTGCCAAGCTGGTTCTAGGTCCAGTTGTATCTGACTTCAGTCCGGTTGCCAAGCTGGTTCCAGTTCCAGTTGTCTCCAACTTCAGTCCAGTTGCCCAGCCGGTTCTAGTACAGATTCTTCAAACTTTGTTCCAGTACAATAAAGTTATTTTCTCGTTATTACTTCTGATCACGCATTTGGGCTAGCTACCAATAGAACACCTACATTTACTGGGACTTCCAGAAACCAAGTGGTCCGAGCTCCTCCTTCCAGTCATCACTGTTCCATGAGCAAGTGTTGCATCAGACCACCCATCTTCCTCCATACCTCTACCAAGCCTTCTCCAGCCTATTCTAGCCAGACCCGGTCCTCGAGCGTGACAACCTTAACAATTGTTACATCAGTTGGTAGATCGGACGGTTTGCCGATCCGTCGGGTAAGTGTGTACCCAGCCAATCAGAAGCATTAGTGATAACAGCCTGAGCAATATTACCCCCACTTCTGGACTGGTCAGCTGGCTCTTCTGACAGTTGTCTATAAACATGCTAGAAAAGCCTGAAAGGATCTCCAGAGGCTCTCCTTGCCGAATGGCGATGCAGTAAGGTCATCTTTACTTGTTTTGGTGATATATTCTCATCAGGTAACCAGCCAAAACTCATTGATCCCTAGATCCGTTGGTGCTTTGGTGTTATAATGCAGGTAGGGATGCTGGAACGTACAGAATATGATTTCTCATATGCGCATAGGTAGAAAAATGAATAAACTATCTAGAATTTCTCAAAAAGAAAAAAAAAAGATTTCCAGCTGATTCAATAGGGGTCTTTGGCAGATTTGGACGCTAAATTTAAAGAGGCCAAGACACTCCTGGTATTTCAATTTAATATTATGGCCCCTTAAATCCAACTTCCGAAACTGCTGAATATGTGGCGGCTTTGAAAGACGCCACTTAGTAAATTTAGCCCTGCCACAGTTTTGCTCTAGGAGCAGCTTCGGCCATGCCGAGAGAACGTGGCTGGCCAAAGCACTCTGCTCTGCTGCGTGGCTCACATAAACAAGGTCTTACAGAGCAGCTGTGTCACCCAGAGCTCTGCTCGGCCGTCCGGCATGCAGAGACACGAGGGTGAGGCCAGGCTCCTGTGACTCGCAGCACACCTCCGAGAGCCATGAACATGCCCTCTGTTTGTGTGCGCTCACCGCCCCAGTCTGTCCCTGTATAGGAGCACGCTGAAACTGTGGCTGGGCATGCTGGTATGTGCAGTTCCACAGCAGCAGGAGGGCCGCATGTAGAAATACCCCTGTGTTACAACATTTAGACTAAATTGGAAAAAATCGTAAAAAACTAGCCCCGCCCCTGGTGCTGCCACACTCTGTCACTATCCGCCCAGAAACACCCAGTAAAACTCCCACTTTAAAGGGTCAACAAATCCGGATGTCCAAAACTGGGACCACTGGGAAGTATGCACTACAAAACCATGAGTTATATTTTACAGTAGTGACGCTACTACTGTCCAGCTATAACAATATACTGTATTTTTACTATGTTTATTACACTCACGTATTATTGGTCCTGGGTGGTCATTCCGAGTTGATCGCTCGCTAGCTGTTTTTAGCAGCCGTGCAAACGCTATGCCGCCGCCCACTGGGAGTGTATCTTAGCTTAGCAGAAGTGCAAACGAAAGGATCGCAGAGCGGCTACAATGTTTTTTTTGTGCAGTTTCAGAGTAGCTCAAAATCTACTCAGCGCTTGCAATCACTTCAGACTGTTTAGTTCCTGATTTGACGTCACATACATGCCCTGCGTTCGCCCAGCCACGCCTGCGTTTTTTCTGCCACGCCTGCGTTTTTCAGAACACTCCCTGAAAACGGTCAGTTGACACCCAGAAACGCCCACTTCCTGTCAATCACTCTGCGGCCACCAGTGCGATTGAAAAGCTTTGCTAGACCCTGTGTGAAACTACATCATTTGTTGTAATATTACGTTGCGCGTGCGCATTGCGCCGCATACGCATGCGCAGAAGTGCCATTTTTTTGCCACATCGCTGCACAGTGAACGAATGCAGCTAACGATCAACTCGGAATGACCACCCTAATCCAGAGATGGGCACAAACCCGTTTCTGAGAGGATTTACAGGGACCGGTTGGTGGTTATGGCTTGTGGCAGCAAAAATGCAGTCGTTTGCAGCCTACGACCGCGATCCCGTATACAGCTGCAATGGGTCCGGTGTCCTCCTGCGACCATCCTGCGCTACAAATGAGCTTCAAAGAAGATCGATAATTCACTGATCTATGACCGACGCTGCATACTGAGCGTCGCAATACAAATCCAGGTAGCTGCTTCAGTTGCATCATTTTGCACAGTCGCTGCGTACATATTTGCAGCTCTGAATGCATTTGCATACATTTGTGAATCAGGCCCAAATCCTCTGTTCCCCTTCTAATGCAGGAGATCAGATTGCTTAGCGGTCCCTTCTTCAGGCGTCCGCCTTAGTGAAAATCTGTAGACAGGACCTATTCTCTCAGTTGACGTGGATAAAATTAGAAACGAATCGGCCAATACAAAATGGAAACATTTCTTCTCTTCAATCTTTCAGCGGCTTAATCGCTTGTCTCGCTACGACCTGTCTGTGCTGCGCAAACCACTTAACGGCAGACGGCAATGCAAACCAAGCATTGCATCTATTTTCCTTCCTGCTATTTTGCTATCAAACACAGTGTAACCCTGTGTAGTCAGGAGTAAAATGATGCGCCGGATTTCGGCGTGATTAATGTGCTGGGAACTTGTTGAATTTCATGTTCTTCAAGCCTTAATGAATGTCTTAGAAAGTAAATGGAATGTATCCTGACGTGACAAAGTGGATAATATCTGCAGTGTTTGCAATAGAAATGAGTTTTAAAAAAAAAAGAAAAAAAGGCTTGACCGGCTGCCTGCGTGTCAGCGTGTGTTAAAATTCAGCAGCACGATCCTGCTTAAGACGGCAGATTCACGTCGTCTTTTCCCTCTGTTTCTTTCACTCCGAACTGGGTTATGAATTATGAGTGTTCAGTGGAGCTGTGGGGAGTGTGCGGCACATCACAGTGTGGGCTTCCATTATTTGTACAGATTGTGTAATCTCTGTATGGAAATAAAATTACTTCTTTGCTGTTTCAGGAGGTTCCGACGCGATGTTTGATTTGAAGTGGCAGGAAACTGCTTAGCTGTGTCATTGCTGCTCGTCGTTACTGAAACACCAAAGCGTAGAAGAGATGGAATTGCCGACGCTTTGATTATTATAGCGCATTATTTGAAATGACAGGAGGATCTCATCTTTTAACCACGTAACCGGGACGGTCGTACGGGATTCCACTGCAGCCTGACGCGACCATGCGTTTTAAGAGGAAATCCGTTCTGTGCAGACTGGATTTCCTCTGTCGCGCCCGGCCCCCTGACTGTGATGTAGTACCACTGACATTACCTTACGGTAGATGCTAGAATCAAGTGGGCTAAGGGACCTTTTCCGTCTGGGGGAGGAGTCACAACACAAGGGGGAGGAGCAAGGCCAGCGGGATAGTTCCTCTACTATCCACGCCACCAACTATTACCTTTAGTAATCAGGTGGCGAGCGAAGCGGAGCGGAGCGAGCCACCGAGCCCGAAGCGTGGCGAGCGTACTTTTCGGGTACCCTGTTCGCCCGTAGCTCCTCCCCCTGGTGACGTGTCTCCTCCCCTAGATACGTCAGAAGGTCCCTTCTCCCACTCCGAAATAGAATCAACCATTACCTTACCTCCCAACTGTCCCGATTGCAGCGGGACAGTCCCCCAGAATGCTGTGCGATCGGCATCCTGGAGCACATGCCCCGTTATAAAAGTACGCAGAGGGGAACTTCAGTTGCCTTCCAGGCACTATTCCACTGATGTCTGCATGTGTAGAGAACAGCTGCAGCAGGCCGAGCTAGGGTCAGCCGTGTCTGAGGCAGGCTCCACTGCGTTCTCCACTAGGGAGAGAGTTATGCCACTGGAGGGTGGGTAATACCGCTTTCACATCGCTAATGCCGGATCCCACCCAGTAAAAGAAACGTGTCCTTACCGGGTGGGATCCGGCATTTGCTCCCCTCTGCTGGCTTTCCGACCCGGCAATATACCGGGTCGGTTGCCATAGCAGCGGGGGGGCGCAGCAGCAGCGGGGGTGGAGGCGGCGCTGGGAGATGAGCTCATCTCCTGCGCCGCATCTCCCTATGCTGTGAATGGGAACCGTGTCGCATCGACGGGGCTCCCATTCACACTGCACCTGACCTGGTATTCAACCCGGGTATAATCCTTCTTTTATACCGGGTTGAATTAGCGGGTCAGGCGACCCGCTAATTCTCAGAAAGTGCTTTCACATCGCACACTGACCCGTGTCGACACGGCAATATGCCGTGTCGATACCGGGTTATTTGTGCGATGTGAAAGGGGTATAATGCTATTGGCACTGGGGATGGGTAATGCCCCTGGGGATGGGGTGGGTAGGTAATGCCCTATTAAGATGTATTACCACTTGGGTGGTAATATATTTAATGGTGACATGACACATGGAAATTAGGTAGAGGGAGACCTATGTACACGCGAGGGTGGGAGGTAATGACACTCTGGGGCAGATGTAATAACCTGGAGAAGGCATAAGGAAGTGATAAACCAGAGATATGTGCAAGGTGATAAAGGCACCAGCCAATCAGCTCCAATATGTAAATTAACAGTTAGGATCTGATTGGCTGGTGCCTTTATCACCTTGCACATATCACTGGTTTATCACTTCCTTTTGCCTTCTCCAGGTTAATATATCTGCCCCTCAGAATCTATTACTTCTAGGTGTGTAGGGGGTATTACCAATGGGGGGCAGTATTCCACCACCTACACATTTGTTTCCCTAAAAATATTGAAATGCATTTTTAAAACGTTCTTCATTACATTTAAAACACCAACAATTTTGATGACCTTTTAAAAAAAAATAAAAAAAAATGTCAGGACAGTGGTTAGAACAGTCTACAATCTCCTTTCCCCCATCCTTCAGTGAAAATGGGTTAAAAAAGAGATGTGTAGAAGTAGATCGGGTGTGTGCAGGGGTGTATCTAGGGGTCCGAGCGCCCCTGGCAAAGTAAGGGGCTGGTGCCCTCCCTACACACATTTGGAATAAGGTGTGAGTATTGGAAATGGGGCATGGTCTTGTGGGGGAAGGGCGTGGACACAGTAGTACTTCCAATTCAAATTATGCCACACAGTAGTGTCCCTCATTCACATTACACCGCACAGTAGTGTTTTGTAGTCACGTTACACCATCCCTCCCCCCTAACCCACCTTTCCCACAGCCTGACCTTAACCCCCCCCCCCCCAAAGCCTCTTCAGTGGTGCCTAACGTTAACCCACCCCTCCTAATCTCCCTCCCTGCAGCCTAACCCTGGCCCTGCCGCCCTCGCAGCCTAACCCTAACCCTTTCATGTGGCTTGCCAGTGGAGACTTTGGTACCATCTCAATCCGGATTTTGGCATTCTGCATCGCTATCTATGTTGGGATGCCAGCATTAGCATTCCGAGCAGTTTCCGGATGCTGGCGTCAGCTTTCCGACCGCCGGGATGCCAAATGCCATCTTGACTGCATCCTAAATGAAATGCTAATGAGCTGCTGTGAGATGAGCCTCAAATGGACCCAGCCATTAACCAAACACCATTAGTTGGATGGTAGAAGTGTTTCCTGTTAGAAAAAACATCAGGGTGCCATCACTTCCAAGATAAAATGATCAATTATACAATTAACTGATATACATTTTATTGAACATGGCCTTGAAATAGGTAAGATATGTATTTTCTTTATTACACTCAACAAGTTAAAGTTTTCACTTACTTACTACTTACTTACATCTAACATGGATGAAAATCATGTAGTTTTCTAGGTACTACAGTCCCTTCTCCCAAACACCGACACTTTTTTATTATCTTCAACAGCAAATAGATCTATAGCACTGTGCTATGTAACAATTGCTGTGTACCTGGTGAGAGTCTGTTACTGCCGGCGCGGCGCCGGTGTCCGTCAGCACCGCACTGCACTAGTGATCAAACTAGTGCCAAGCAGCACCGCACTTGTAATCAGACTCAAAATAAACTACAGTTCCCAGCAGCCCTTGCTGCCGGGAGCTCCCAGCAACAAGGGCTGCTGGGAGCTGTAGTTTATTTTGAGTCTGATTACAAGTGCGGTGCTGCCGGACACCAGCGCCGCTCCAGCAGTAACAGACTCTCACCAGGTACAGTCTGACAGTACTGCTTTTCTATCCTTTGGCCACGGGTGGCACAGCCAGGCGGTGCCCCCTTCTTGCCTGGCGCCCCTGGCGAGTGCCATCCTGGCCAATAGGTAGATACACCCCTGGGTGTGTGGCCTGAAATATTGTGGACAAAAGAGATAAGATATAAATATGTTTTGAATTGTTTTAAATTAAGGATTAAATTAGGGGTTCTGGACCTGGACACTGCTACGGTGGGTGTTATACGCAGGCGTAGTGGAAATGAATAATAAAGTAATAATAACATTGAAATGATATGGTCTATATCACATTTAATTAAGTGGTCAATTATATTTTTAAATTGAATAACGGTGGTAATAATATTTTCATGCTAATTAGAGGCGTCTTAACGAGAGGCACAAATAATATAACACACATGCACATGCTCCGATTACATCCCCCCCATCTATCAGGATCCCACCTCCACTCCCTTACCTCCCATGGCACTGCCATCTATTTAATGCTGGTTTTGTACTTCTCTGATTCTTCATTCATTTTACTCTGTCGGGATCCACCTCCCATTCTCTCGCTATCTATACCTCTTGTCTTGGTGGTCTCCACTACAACTTCCAAGTTCCACTCTAAAGACACCCAAATCTATGGGCGGTATTCAATTCTTTTCACCCCCTTCCACACCCTTTCTGTTTCTGCTGACGGGCGTGGTATAATCATTTCAGCTCGCTACCCCCGGAGTAGCGAAGGCGTCCAATCCTTTACGCAGTTAAACCTGATTACTAAGTGTTTGATATGCGCAATAACGGGGATCACTTTAGAAAGGAGATTGGGCGTGATATATCATTTGAATACCATCCTAGTTGTCCTCACCCAACCTCTCGCCATTGCTCCCTTTTGGAATTTCTAGCTGCCCCTCTGCCAAAACAAAGCTTGCCATCTTTTCCCTCTTCCCTACTAGTGTTCTCTTTACTCGTCTCCTTCACTGTCAACAATATCACTCTCCCACCAGTTCCAGAGGCCATTGCCTTGAAGTCATCTTGACCTCGCCCTCAGCTTGACTACATACATTTAGACCCTCTTCCTGTCTTGCGTCCTCCTCCTCTGTAACATTGCCGGGATACATGTCTTGTGTGCTCAATCAATACAACTTGCCTAGACTACAGGAAATTCCTCCTTGCTGGCCTCTCCTTCATTCGCCTTTCCCCTCTAAGATCTGTCCTAAACTGGAAGCCATGACTAGTCGTCCACTCCAGGCTCCCACCACCACTCTATCCACTGGATTCCCATTCTCTGCAGAATTCCATTCAAACTTATCACCAAAACCTTCAAAGCCTGCTACAATGTCTTCACCTCCCCCCTGTGGCTCTTCCTTCCCCACTTGTGGCTCTCCCTTCCCCACATGTGGCTCTTCCTTCCCCACCTGTGGCTCTCCCTTCCCCACCTGTGGCTCTCCCATCCCCACCTATGGCTCTTCCTTCCCCACCTGTGACTCTCCCTTCCCCACCTGTGGCTCTCCCTTCCCCACCTGTGGCTCTCCCATCCCCACCTGTGGCTCTCCTTTCCCCACCTGTGGCTCTCCCTTCCCCACCTGTGGCTCTCCCTTCCCCACCTGTGGCTCTCCCTTCCCCACCTGTGGCTCTCCCTTCCCCATCTGTCTCTCCCATCCCCACCTGTGGCTCTCCCTTCCCCACCTATGGCTCTTCCTTCCCCACCTGTGACTCTCCCTTCCCCACCTGTGGCTCTCCCATCCCCACCTGTGGCTCTCCTTTCCCCACCTGTGGCTCTCCCTTCCCCACCTGTGGCTCTTCCTTCCCCACCTGTGGCTCTCCCTTCCCCATCTGTGGCTCTCCCTTCCCCATCTGTGGCTCTCCCTTCCCCACCTAACCAAACTGAACGTTTATTTCCGCAGCAAGTTCACCAAAGCTAAAACTTAACCTAGTCTATTCTATAGGGCTCCATACACTAGAATGACAATGCCCGATTTCATCCAATTTTGGTAATTCGGGCCGATATATCGGGTGAAATCGGGCATTTTGGATGTGCTTCCGATCCGATACGTGTCCCCGTGAGGGTTGGATCGGCTCCCCTAGATCGTTAGTCCTGCACTCGTGATATGTCGGTTCCCGCAGGCATGGCTGGGTTCGCATACGATATATCGCATGCAAAATGTACCAAATCGGATGGAATCGTATGGATTTCAAGGGAAATCGCCTCCGACTTCAGCCTCAGACATATCGTTGTAGTGTATAGGGCCCTTATGAATCTCTAACTCTGGATATTGTAGCTTTCTCTAAAGTATGCCCTAGTCCGTCCGCATTTGTATGCAACTTGAAAATGAGCTTCGGCATAATGTAGAAGGTATTAGGTTAATTACTCTGGTTTTCCTGCTGGCGGCTGTGCATGCAGAAATGCTATCAATTTATAACAGGAATTATTGTATTTCTCACTATGTTTTATTGAATACATTCCCTTGTAATTTTAAATATACCAGCTTTGCATTTTTTATGATGAATGACAGCAGTTGGCTCGTCGCGGCACAAAACAAATGATCTTCCGGATGATAGCGTACTGTAAAGTACTGTTATGTTTTGGCCCAAGGGATATGTTACTCCTACCAACATCGCAATATAATAACAGGCATTCCGCCACGTCTCTGGGAAGTGTTACATTGTGATATTAACAGTAGCGTTATAACAAAAGGAACAAGACATTTATCTCTCACCCCATTAAACAGGATGATCAGAGCTGTTTGCGATATAATTGCTAGAAGTGAGCCTTACAAGATTTTGTATAATTAAAACACCAAGTCCATGGTGCATCTCAGTACTTACTTTCCGTTTTCTTTGCCACACCTGCACATACCCAGGGCCGTGGAAAGTCGGCACTCTGGGCGGTTGGTTGGAGTGGCAAAATAGGTGCTGCACGGCAACGTTCCCTACAAAAAAAAAACGAAACAAAAACCTATGCATGGTGCTGCGCGCTACACAAAGTGGCACCACATTCTGCTCCACCAGGGACGGATCCAATCCAGGGGGAGGGATCAGCGCATTACTGCATGGTGTGTGGTGCGGGCCCCCCCCCTGGACCCAGGGGCCCTGTGCGCCGCACAACCTGCACCTGTTTTGGACTGAGGCATGAAGGGCCCACTGGAGGGGGGAGGAATGCAGTGGTAGGGGGTCTATGTTTAGGGGTGTGGCCAGTCTCCAGAAGGGGTGTGGCCAGCCGCCACATTGGTTTGCCTAACCTTTAGAGAGTATATGCGCTGGGCCCATTGATAAATATCTATAGTAAATACTGCTAATGCATGCATAATAATTTACCAGATTAATAACAGCAATGCACTGTGAGAAGGTGGCCCCCAGGGGGGTTTTCCGTGTTCCCCGGTGAGCCAGTCCAACCCTGCCCTATACACATTATAGGCATGCCTCTGGCACCACCTTTCCACAGGACTAAGGGACATGAAATCTGCTGTACAGTATGTATGAAAGGGATCCGGTCTGAAGATCGACACTGTCTAGGTCGACAATGTTTAGGTCGACCACTATAGGTCGACAGTCACTAGGCCGATAGGGTTGGAGGGTTGACATGTGGTAGGTCAAAAGGTCTACATGAGTTTTTCACATTTTTTTTTTACTTTTTCATACTTAACGATCCACGTGGACTACGATTGGAACGGTAACTCATGTCGATCTTTTGACCTGTCGACCTACCACATGTCGACCTTCCAACCCTGTTGACCTAGTGACTGTCAACCTAAACATTGTCGACCTAGACACTGTCGATTTGATCCACATCTGTATGAAAATATCTTCCTCCTGTAGAACCACAACCTTTACCTATAGTTTTCTGCTCTGATAAGCTCCAGAAACTTTTATGTGTATATTTGCAAATCTTATTAATAAAAAATAATAGCTGATT